>NW_014577112.1:4781-17104 GCF_000485595.1 Priapulus caudatus | reverse complement strand
CTTGTTTATGACATTACTCATCGCAGCCAAATCGCCAAGGCACCTAAGGTACAGTGTGTACGCGCCATTACATATCATTGCTATAAATCGACAAAATGATGACTTACGCGTAGTCGTTATTTTCCTAAGTCGACACATATAGCTGGTCCCAAAAGGTGTCGACTTATGCAAGTTTTATGGTACTTTCTATTTTATGAAACACAGTTGGACATATCAGTGAGAGGACATCGATACTAG
This sequence comes from Priapulus caudatus, assembly GCF_000485595.1. Taxonomy (NCBI): domain Eukaryota; kingdom Metazoa; phylum Priapulida; class Priapulimorpha; order Priapulimorphida; family Priapulidae; genus Priapulus; species Priapulus caudatus. The sequence goes on along the minus strand of NW_014577112.1, from coordinate 16,867 downwards.
AGGAATTTCGTTGTGCCACAAAGCTGTTGATCCGAAGCGTTGAGCGCAATCTTCGCGCGCAGTCTTCCGCGGGAAGGCGCACGGCGACCTAGGCTTTTCCTCCTTCAGCGGGAATGTCGTACGACAGTATGCAGCGCTGGCAGCTTATGGAATCTGGCCGACGGCGTATGGCGGGCGCGCACGTGACTCCAATAGCTGCCAAGCCGAGCATGCTCCGAGAATTTTTACGGCAAGATAGAATGAAAGAGAGTCTTGAGAGTTTTCGCTTTCATTACTGCCGCTTTACATTAACTGCCACTCTCTTTCTTTCTTCCGAATTCCGTTAAATTCGCAACTCTGAATCGTCATGACGTACCGAATCATGTATAGAATTTACTTGCGGCACTAAACATTACCCAGTGGTGACCGCCACTTGCAGGATTTTTCTTAGGGGCGGTGCAGTTGAAAGGGCACTTTGAGATTTTGTTAGCGGCGCACCTTGTGAAGCGGATGCGGGGGTCGGGGGCCTCCCCCAGAAATTTATTTAAACATAGGAACTGCCTTTTTATGTCGATTTTCAGAGATATGAGATCGCGAAACTATTTGTGTACTTCAAGTCTTGGCATACAATGAAACAGACAATTCCAGATTACAAGGCCAAAAAGCCCACTAAAAACCGATGAACTTGCCTTGATAATTTAAGCTGGCCATCAGGAGCGAGAACAATACTTCAGTACCCGGGTGGTGACTGAAAGTCAAACTGCCGTGATATGGATTTGACAACACACTTTCTATTACAAAAGAAAATGAAAATCCATTACTGTATTTTAATTTACATTGCTTTCCGTTTCATACACTTACTTATTAAAACTTGAACTTTGAGACTTGAATTTTCAATGACTGATATATTTATCTTTACTTAAAAACATAGCTCAGTATTTTCTTGTCACTAGGGGTGTACAGGAATTTTGTACCAGGGAGGGGTCAACCGCTAACCCAAACTTGGGAGCACGTCGAAGGGGTGGTCTGGGCACGGGCCCTCCCCCAGAAAAAGTTTTGAAATTACACCCTACATGCGTTTCGGCTTGGGAGCGAGCATGATGAGGGTCCGCGGACCAGAAAAAAGCGGCCGCTTGGCCAGAACAAAAGGCTCAACTAAAAAACTTTTTAGGGGGTTGCGCAACCCTCCACCCCCCAGCCCCCCCCCCCCCTGATCCGCCCTGCATACACTATTAGGTATTATTGTATTATCCAGCCAATGTTTAGACAATATACAATTATTATGCATGCCAGACATGATAGAAATTGCAGCTAATAGCAGCATGAATATGGTAAACATTCCATGTGCCTGCTATTTCTTGAAAAGCACTGAAGACGACTAACTCTGCCGCATTACGCAACCTCAGTATTCTGCATAAACACAATTGTAAATCGAGGCAGAACCATGAACCAATACTACCTTGCCTCAAATGGGTCTTGTTTCATTTTTGTGACATCATTGAATTGCCATTATATTTCCATATTGGTCAAATGATGCGGGGTAGGGTAGGCTTTCATAATATAGATAACTGGCAGTTAGTCAATAGTCATAATAGAGCATTTATAATTATTTATTTTTTGACGTACTGATACGTTAGCTATGATTAATGAGAGCTTGCAACAGTGTGGTATTAGTGATGTATGCAATTATGGCTAAAAGAATTGTTCAAAGTAACTACGTGATATAAAATACATGAATGAGTACGATTTAGCATTTTGTTTTTCGTAGTTCGGTCATGTTCAATTGTACGGGCATGTTTCGTAAGGAAAATTGCAAAACCCTAACCATAGAGGCGAAACTCAGTCACGATAGTTCACAGCAAGATAAATCGGTTCGACCATCCATTGCTTGCTGTTATTCACAACGCTCATGCCCCTGTGTCCCAATGGTAACGCCCCTCGCAGGTTGATATACGCACACTTTCGTTTTCTTATGTTTTGTGTTTACGCTTGGTGCACGCTTAGTTTACGCTTCTCAGCTAACCTCAGCGGTTAACACCTAAAATCACCTCCCCTTTTAAAGGAAGATGATTTCAATTTAACGTTTGTGCCTAAATATTCAAGTATTTAGAAACTTAACCTTTATTATACGCGAGTTCGAATCACCCTGGTAATAGCGAAGTCCTCCTGGTCGGTCTGTGCCCCCCTTTTTTTATCAAAACTGGACTCGGACTCGAACTCGGACTCGGATGGTGTGGACTCGGACTCGGGTGGCGCGGACTCGGACTCGGACTCGGACTCGGGGGGTGCGGACTCGGACTCGGACTCGGGGGGTTCGGACTCGACTACAACACTGATGTGTGTTCTTACAACATGTATGATCATGTACAGCTCTTGTGCTCGTCTGTAACGGTGAGAGCTCTGGTCAACGTAAAAGATGCAACGGTTGTGATACGACAGATGACGCTGCTGTACTGACCAATATTATACTAAACTTCAAACTTCGTTTGCGCGGGTATAATGAAAAAATGTGTTTTCCAATATGAAGCAAAACGCAATTCTTTGACTAAATTTTACAAGTTTACAATGGACATACCTGCTTTCTGGAGTATGGCATGCCATTAAAATGACAATATTAAAGTTCAGTATTTCCTGGACAAGTGAGTTTCTGAATTTAGTGCTGTTTATTTGCATTAAGGATACTCTCAAGGGTTTAGGCAAATTTTTACCGATTTTTCATTTTCAATTTTATTCGATGGCTAACACTATGTGCCACCTTCGTACATGCTAATTTCTTGATATAACGGTACATGTGAACTGTCAGAGCGATTTGATTGCCCGCGTACATGTGTAGTAAGCAGCGGCTGAGATCATGATGAGGTCAGAGACAACCACAATATTCACTAAGCCAGTATCATTCAGTGTCAACCCTGCTACAGCTGTCATTACATGTATTCATGTACATTCATGTACATCTGCTAGTGATCCAACAAGTATCCCACGCCCAAAATAGTTCTAACACCTCGCAACACACCTTACTGTAGTGTGGTACAAGGCGCGCGTTTGTTGACATATTAGCTTTGTGAAGTCAGGATGAGCCCAGTTCACGCGTTCTGCGATGGTAACCTGGTAATTTCTCAGAATTTCTCAAGGTGCATGGAACATTTTACCAATTTAGTGGTGTCAGTTAGTCATGGATATGTCGCAGTAAGTACTAACAGTAGATATTTCACATACGTTCACCCATTTTTCACACAGGCGGTCACTCATTTTGAAAAATAGAAAAACAATGATTTCTCCGTTTCGATTTCTGACATAGTAGCCGATGTATAAATGGATATTTCTCTGTGATTACAACTCGGATTAATTTAATTTTACACTCGTTTTAATGATAACATATTGCTGTAAAGAAGTGTGTCAGGGATAGTTATTAAGTGCCGTATTTTATTAGTTATGCCTCTTTATTCGCTAAAATTTTCAATTCTAACACACAACTTGATTTTTAAGCAGTTTTTTCCAGTTTTCTCGGTAAATAGGAAAATTAAAGAAAAATCCAGACGCACTATTTTGGTCCATATTGTGCTTAACATGTGGCAAAAATTTTGTATCCTCACTCTTTCTGGTAGTTGAGAAATATCCAAAATACCATTTTTACATAAAAATTCAAAATTTGTGTGGTAACATAATTAGGTGCTGGAAATTTCATGAAATTTTTGGCTTGAGCATAGAAATATATCTCCTCTATAAATAAAACAAGTGATTGATTCAATTCATTCGCCAATAAACGTTTAATCTTTACTAGAGCAATACCCGTGCAAAAGGTGGAAAGTATTCTTAATAAGTTGCTTACCTGCTGGATTACTGGGTCAGAAAGGACTTCCATAGCAGCTAACAGCACTTCTGGCTGGTATTGGATTAACTTGAGGAGTGAGCCCTCATTCAGAGCAACAGGATAATCATGGCTGACGTGCAGGTCGCTAGTGTTGCCCAGTAGTCCAGTGTATAGTGAATCCTGAGTATCTGCAAAGAACCGCTGATATTTCTAACAAGGCAGGTGGATAATTGATGGTGCTGGGAAACTGGTCATCAAGCAAGATAACAAACAATAAATACAGCATGCACCCCCAGCATTTCACAGTTTCAAATTAATTAACCGGACATGAAACCAGTGGGCTTGAAAATACTGGTTGCAGTTTTGAAGCTACGATTACTCCATTACAAATATGATGTTAAACTAAACATGGTTACATGTGGTGTCGTCAGCAACCAGGTAGAACATCGATCCTTATAATATAGACTGAAATATAGACTGATAAGAGTGAGTATGAGAGAATACCATACCCAGGTCACGGTCATCCACCTGCTCCAAGATGTCCAGTGTTAGATCGGCCAAAACTAAACCCAACCTGACATCATCTTTGCTGAAAGTCTCCTCTAGTATGGTCTGGGCAATTACCAGTATTGGCTCATCCCTAAAGCACATTCACCCACGATATCACCAGGAGTAGATGATGACAAATTAATTGTCATCATCTACCCTTGATATTACCAATGTGTACATAAAACACATGTGCCAGAATAAAAAAACAACAATAATTAATAATAATAAATACTGATTATTATGAAATGTGTGCATTAAATATGTGCACAAATGACATTAACAATGCAAGTGTGTTACAAATATGCCTAACTCTATTTTTACACGTGCATGAACACTGGTAAACAGGTAAAAACTCAGAAGAGACTCCCAGTACTCACGTTGCAACCAGCGTTGGTAATTCAAATGTCAGCAGTCTGGCCGCTGATCTGAATCTAAAGGCAGACTCAGCAAAGTGTTCCAGGTAGTGTCCATACTTGTTAGCTAGCTCATTTAAGGTCTCTATCAGCTGCTGCGCATTATTCAGCAACGAGCCCCAATCCAGCCGTTGGTAGATCTTACCGGTTTCATTATATTTCTCCAACTGGAAAATGCAATGCACAAAAATCGTTAGGATTGCCCTCATCTTTCAATGTTTCCGATTAGACATCCCGGATATCAACACCGTACAGGGGGGCGTTTAGATTTGTGCCTATATATTGTAAACCGACGGACGGACGCTCATACAAGCTGCATCTGACTGTGTCAGATGAGCTAAAAATTAAACTGAACCAGAATAGAAATGGCAAGTAACTAAACATGCATTTGTGTAGGTTTGAATAACACATAATAAAAGGAATTGAAAAAAAAAGCGAAGTCCGGATAATGCTAACAACAGAATTGCCAAAGCATCCAAGCACCAAGCAGGGCGTAGCTCACCATTTCGTCGATGAGACCAATGTCCAGCTGGGTGTAGAGTTCGTCGATCAACCCATTAGCGTTGGCCTCACAGATCACGTCCTGGTATCTAGCCAGCATCTGCACATTCTCCAATGGCTGATCAGTAAATGTCAGTAGGTTCACGAAGCCAGGGCTTTTGCAGTAGAATGTGCGCCTTTCTTCCGAAGAAAGATGTGCCGACCTCACTACGTCTAATACCTACCAGACCAAGCAAACATGCTTTACATTATAAAGAGAGTGGCTGTAGGTGTTTTTTACTGCTAATATGACATCCACTCTCTCGTCACACTGCCGAAAGATGGTTAAAGGGGATCAAAGACACCCATTAAACAAAGACAAGCCGATAAAGTTCATTTGAACAATATAATATATTATAATAAATATAACAGCATGGCTTTTGACTTGTACTTGTGCCAGGTGTGCATGGTAGACTGTAATCAGGCTTTCAGATTTGAAAAGTACAGGAGGAGTACTACTAATGACTCCCCTAGGACACCATAGGGGGTCTTTTCACGCTCCATAATCACACCCTTAAGAGGCATGATGGAGAGCTCCACTAAAAAATCACACCCTTAAGAGGCATGATGGAGAGCTCCACTAAAAATCACACCCTTAAAAGGGATGATGGAGAGCTCCTTGAGGGCTCTCCATCATGCCTATTGGGGTGTGATGATGGAATCATGACCATGCAATCCTCAGTCTAGAGTGAAATCCAAAACGAAAATTGGGATGTCATGCCAATCCACTGACTATCATTCATCTTCACCTTCATTCATTCGATGGCTTCGTCATGATTACATTCTTTTCATCCAACAACCCAACAATAGCACACAGATTAATAAAAGAGTTGATCGGATGTAAAAATAAACTTGTTTTATTTATTCTGATTTTCATCCTTAGAGATTCTAATCCATGTACCTGCATATTTTAGCACGAAATATCATCACAATCCATCAACAAACTAGCCAAATTACTTGTACGTAGCAGCCACGTAGGTAGCCCCTCCAACCCTACGACTGTTTTACGTCGGCAGAAAACCACTTCTCGCCACGTATAGTGGAAAACGAGCAGGTAACTTGTGGCTACCGTGTAGGTACCTGTATTTGGATGATGTTGTCTAGTTGTATAAACCAGAGGGTAGTAACCTGTACCTCTGCCATACGTTCAGTTACTTACACACCACAAATTGTTGTGTGTTGCTAACCTTTTTGTACCCCCCTACATTGACAACTCTATGGAGCGCTATTTCAACATAATACACATACTTTTGGTGCGCGATTTCAACCACTTTTATGAGGCGCGATGATGCACACACCATGGCACAATTTCGGGTGCGCGGTGGAGCGCGAGCGCGATCGCGCCCCTTAAAAATGAAAGCCTGCTGTAATACTCGCCTACAATGTTATTAATTAATAATTATGTTGCGAGCTCTTTACTATTTATTCTCATATTTTGCTAATTGGGTTTTATGGCACCTTTTATCTTCATGCTACCCTAATTTTTATCATAACTATCATAGTTTAACTTTTTGTTTCATTTCACTAGGTCATTATACCTCTGGTACATGTTATAAAATGATGCCCCTATGTAAGCACATGCACAAATACGGCTCTACAATGCCAGTGACCTATATAAATAGAATACGTAAATCTATGCAGTGTTTAGAGAAAGGCTTACCTAGAAGGTGCATTATTTAACCAATGCCAATCATGCCCAGATAAAACCATGTCGTGACAAGGGAGTTAATAAAAAAACTCACGTATTCCGGTTTAATGTTTATGCTCCACAAAAGCTCAACCATCTGATCTGGCAATCTGCCAGTACTGTTGATCACTTCCCAGAAATTGACTGGATCCTTGAACAGGCTGGCAAAGTTCAGTGTCGCATCTGAATAATTTCATTGCAATAATTGGCGTTAAAACTTTTCCAAGAAACTCTTTCAAGATATGGTATCATTAGATATCATAATCAACCATTCCGTTCCTTGATAACTAAACTACCATTACAAAGTAACGCATAAAGCCAGATTCTAAAAAATACAATGCCGTACAGCCCAGTGTATGTGTGTGAAGATGGAAATTGAACACAATTTTCAGATTATAGGAGCAAAACGCTGAGCAGAGCATCAAAAATGTAAGCTTGACATAGCCAATCATTGGAAAGTATGCGAGTGACTATTACAACAAGGTGACATCAAACTCAGGTCAAGGTGTATAATACCTAATGCCACATCTAGCAAGTATGGCCAACTCGCTCCTTCACATAGTACAGCCATGTGCATACCTTCTACTTTGACTAACTGCTTGTTCAAAACAACCAGCGTCTGGTTAATGTGAGAGAATCCACGCTTGATATCTAGCCATGAAGAGAAGTTACCCATCATCCTGTCCAGGTCATTGATGACTCTGTTGAAACTACACACAAAGATATCAGCAGTTATTATTTTTCACTACCTTGAAAGTTTTCTCAGCATTTTAACACATTTATCGATCACCAATTCCAACAACATTCTACTGCTGATTACGTGTGGCTGATGGGTTCATACCTAATACATATAACATTAGTTGCGCACAAATAAGAGATGTGAGTGACATATTGTATCCTTTATCATGATGTCAGCTTACAAGATGTAGTCGAGATTGGTGCCGTCCAACCTCGGGATGCTCTCTGTGAAGCGTTTAAAGTACAGCACCCACTCAGTGATGTCGTGCATGCTGGGAAGCCTCTGAGCAGTGCCGGAGAGAGCTGACATATCTCGCACTGTGTCCAGCATTGTGCCAATGTCCTCCAGAGCCGTACCAAGGTCGTACTGACCCAATGCTCCCGCCAAAGTCTTCGCCTATAGAACAATTACTTAATGATAATTTATAACACAGGAAAATCCTCTAAACAGATTAGTGAATACAGGACTGTAAATGAAGGTTTTGCTAATTCAAACCTTCGATAATGTAACTGAATTTTTACACAACAAAATTAGCTATTACTCAGTGCAAATGTCACCTATGGGATATAAGGTTAAGTTTCTCATGTTTATGAACATCGTCTTGGTCACTACTATACTTAATTGCACACATCAGTGCGATGTGCCACTTACCGCTTCTGATATCTTCCTGACATCAATGTACTGCTGCAGTGTTTCCACGACTACTTCGAGGTTGCTCTCATTCAAGCTGCAGAGAGCCTTAGACACCTCTTTTGCAGTGGCAGGGCTGTTTTTGTTAAATTTCACGTACTGCACCAGTCGGTCGCTATTGCAAGCCACACCACGGAAGTCTATGTAGCCTGTCACTTCATACATCTATAGATTAGAAATAGCATAAAAGAATTGCCATAACTAAATATTTTGTCCTATATATGCTCATGAATTCAAGCTTATTGTTGGTTATATGGGGTGCCTCAGGATACAAAATGCAAATTTGTTCTTACATGACTTTTGAAAAGAATGAGCCATATGTTTCTACTCAAAAAAGGCATGCTCAATCATGTGTGTAAAGTTACTTAAATAAAATACATGTAATAATATGCAAGAATACATGATTAGACTTGGATTATGACAAGAAAATATGACTGAAAATATGAAGAAAATCACAAATTTTTACGTTATGAACAATTTTTCTGGAACGCATCACTTACGTATTGCGGGGTCTTACTGTATGATTTCACAATTATATACAAACTAGAGTACAATTCAGAATGCATGTTTTCATAGGTATGGTATAGCACATTTATACCTCGTCCAAGTTGAATTTAGCTTCCAGTAGAGACTCGACGACTTCACGTGGCAGCACAGCACTTTCTTCAGTAAGAAACTCTATCAGTTTCTCTTTGTCTTTAAAAATATCGCCTAATCTGAGGCCATTTTCTGTAAAGCCAAACAAAACATACAAACATGCAACCACAAATACACGCACACACGCACGCACACAGTTTATATTAATGAAATAGAAAAATCATCGGTAGACTGAAGCTAATCTCTTAATCATAGAAATAGTATATGAAAGACTTCTCCACTCTAATATTATTTACTCCAGATTTTAGACATAAAAAAATTATTGCATGGTTGTTCGAGCAACATGAGAGTTACTTTTGTAGACCTCGAAAACAAACAGTACCCTATCGATTTTCTCAATTCACTAAGTCCACGTTTCCCTTGCGATAATAGTACAATATTTATTTCATCATAAATGTCTTTACCATTGCGGTATTTCTTTATTAAACTCACCAATGAAGTTAATAACCTCTGCTTGCTGTAACGGTGCTGTAACAGCAAACATGATGTCCAGGGTTTCAGGAAGGTTTCCTAATGCTGATATTACGCTTGTATTTGCAATATTTGGTCCCAGTCGACGGATCAACATCTCGGCACTATGGAAAACATTTTTAATTTTGTTATATTACACTAGTGGATAACATTGGTCATTTCTATTTTTTACTAAAGAAGAGGAAGTCCAGAAGCAGTAAGATGAGGAAACAATGGAGAAGGAAAAGGAACAGAATCAGAAGGAAGAGGACAATGAGAAGAGACAGGAGAGTAATATGGATGAGAACAAGGTATATGAACAGAGGAGGAAAGGAGTAAGATACAGAGGAAAGTGCAAGAATCATTAGTTAAATGAGGCATTAAATGAATAGTAAATCAACCAGCTATCAGACTATCAACCTCTCTCCTATTTTCCCACATCTAATATTTCTTCCTTTGCCTTTTTCCTTATTTAATTCTTATATGTTTACAAAGGCAGTTTCTTTATCTTTGATTTGCTATGAATGCAGATTTAAGCCTGCTATACTTACGCTGGTACCGATCTAGAATCCACTGAATCAGTGGCATAGGGGTTCTTGCATATGTTGTCGAGTGAACAGACAGTTGACTGTAGAAAGGGAAATAATCCAGCACTTGGCATAGCGCGTTCACTGTAAGCACCTGCAATGGTCATTATGAAGACTATAGAATACACAAACGTGGTAGAAACTTGAAGTAACTAACAATTGTGTTTTCATCAAATTAAACTCCCTCATCGGTAAAGTGGGACAATTTTATGAACACAAAGATAGCAAACCTCCGCCACAGCGTAACAGTCCCCCCCCCCCATCTTGCTGGTACTGTAGGAAAGCGCCAGTTCCCATCAGTCTATATTACTATTAGTTCGTATTCTATAATAGTTCGTGGCACGAACGCAATCACAGTAAACCACTTCCATCACATATAATGGTGATTCCGCCGCGATGCCCACCTGGCCCATCTCTAGGGACCGGATTCGTTGACGCCAAACTCGCAGGTAGAGAACGAGTCGGCTCTCATCCTTTCCGCAACACGGTCCAGGTTTTCCCCCGCTCCTGATCCTATTCCTTCTCTACTTTTCCTTGCCATCTTCCCCTCCTACCTTCAACTTTCGCTGAGAGGGTCTATGTCCCCCAGGGTACTGCCGGAAGGTACCCTGGGTACGGTCCGGTATACCGGAACGTACCCTGGTACTATCTAATATGCCGGACCGTACCTCGCCTACTCCACTAATGAGTCCAGGGAGTCGCCTACGCCTACTACCTAACCCTAACCCTAACCCTATCCCTAACCCTAACCCTAACCCTAACCATATCAAATAGTGACCAGGGTACGTTCCGGTATACCGGACCTTACCCAGGGTACGTTCCGGCAGTACCCTGGGGGACATAGACCCTATGAGCTCAACTTTCCACCTTCACCCCTGCCGAGCTACTTCGCGATCCACGTCTAACGGTACGAGGTTACTGATAGTCGGTTACGATTCTGTGTGTATGTAGATATCTGTGTAGTTTCGTAGAGTGTGTATTGTGTCTGATTGAGCTGAAATAGACGCACGAGGAGTAGCTTTCATAATACTGCGTTTGTGTTATCTATCTGTGCTATCTATCGTGGACTCTATCGACGCAACCTACCCGGGTGTCACTAGCCCACCTGCTAAACCGTAGAACCTGAGGTAGCGTGCCGAGTGCCTTCCTTAGGTAGGGTAGTAGCAATACTTGCGTAGATAGCCACGTTTCTAGTATCGGTATAGTATCTAGTATCTCGTATCGTATCGGTTCTAATATCTGTTTTTCTCTCTAAGCACGAGTTACGCACGAGTTGTACCGCGATCAACGTCACCTGTTTGCAACGAGACGCACGCAAACTACTACACACGCCATCGTACAGAGCGTTTCGACTCCGCCATGTACACGTAAGTCCGACGCTTTCTTGTTTTAGACTAACGTATGCTCAAACTTTAAGCGTTTTTGCCAATCTATTCGTTTGTACGCGCTATAAAGTGGCTCTAAACGCGACCGCACGTAACGATTACTGCTGTTTCGTCATCGCTCTTTCTTTTTCTCACGCTTCAACCGCGCTAGCTCCTCCTCTCACGGCTCCCACGCCTCTCACGCTTCGCACGCCTCACGCCTCACGTCTCTCGCGTACATCTTCACCCCTTTTTCCCCCCTCTTTAACGTTTTCAATCTGCCGTTTTACCGCGTGCTAACACCCTTTTCGTCTCCGCCGCACCTCCTCTTACACGAACAAGTGCCGCGGAGCGACAGCGCTCATCTAACGTCTACTGCAGTGACTCTGTGGTGGAGTGGTGGGATTCTAGTAAACCCTGTTAGTCCCAAATGTGTTCACATACACGCCGAAACAGTGAAATGCACAGGGATGGTATCAGGAACCTTCTCAAAGGAATGTTCGTTGGGATCGTTATGAAAGTTGCCACGAGATGGCGCGTACGTTTAAGTGTCTTCAGATTAAAGATAGAAGGTCCCATCGTACGTAGTAGCTCAACAACTATTTGCAAGACAGAATAGG
>NW_014577112.1:0-2615 GCF_000485595.1 Priapulus caudatus | reverse complement strand
CCCTACGCTCGCGCATCCAGATGCAGCACGTGCATCCACACACCGAGCGACTCGCAACCAGATTCTGACAGCGACGACCCTCCCCAGCGCCAATCGGCGTCCGACAGTGACTTCGGCGATACCGATCTCATTCCGCTGGCACGTTTCTGCGAAACACCACCGGTCGCACCCACCGGCGACGATTTCTTTGGCCAAGGAATCCAGCCAGTGGTGCCCAGCCAGGAATCCAACCACCGATGAAGTGCATACTACGGCTTCCGGAGCCCGTGTATTTACTGGAACGTCCACGGACACCGAGACCGGTCACATCGCTCAGACACTGCCAGACGACCCAGAGCACTCGAATGTCATGCTCAGAGAGCGCACCACTACGGCGTCTCTGTGCACGCGCGAATCGTCGCAACACGTACCGGTAGTAACCCGACCAACGCAATGCATGCCGTCGTGTCCGCCGAAGGACACCACTGCTCAACGCCTGAGTCGGGTACACGTACCCCCTCCCCCCCTACCCGCCCCTATACCCGCCCCTATACCCGCGCCACCTTCGCATGCACATATAGGCGCAATCGCAAGCCGTCCCCACGCCGCAGAAGCTCGCATGACGCGCGCCATTCAGCCTTTCTCCGCGCCTCGCCGACGCGCGCCCGTTAGCGGCGCATGGCTCACATTGTGGCGCGCACTCTATGGCTCACGAGGCCACACGTGGCAATGAGCCACGGCTAAACCCCAGCCATAATGCCCACTATATGCCGCATCCAACGCGTGTCCTAATATTGTCAGTACGAGCATACGGTAGTCAGAGAACGCGTCGTACATTCGTAGTCTCGGAGACTTTAGTACGGCTCTGTTCCTCCGTGTTCCGCGTGCGCGATATATAGATATATAACCTACATGTCTACCTCTTAGCAAGCGTATTTACCGAGAACGATGGCAGCCGCCAACACAGCGCCGCGTGCAAGTGCGGATCCTCAGCCGCCGCCTCCGCGCTCGACGACTGCTGCCGTCACATCGCAGGACCTCGATGCCTCGACGTCTAGCGGCCCCGCCAGTAGGCCCCCGATTGCCTGGCCACCGGCTGCCGCTATGACCGCTATCTTTACGGCCTGCCGCACGACCCCGACCCCGACCGCCGCTTCAGCGGGCATCCCGCCACGACGCCGCACGCCCCTGGAGCTCATGAGGGCACAGTAGCTCCTGCAGCTCCACCAACCGACGATCACCCCACTACGACTACGATTAGCCAATAGAAGAGAAGGACTGGCACACCGACGTCCCAGTCCCGCCCAGACCGTGGAATGACGATTCATGTATAATGATGTATATTGATGTATTGCCGTATTGATGTGTCGACGTACTTAGGTACTCACTTATTAGAGTGTGTATTGTGTGTGATTGAGCTGAAATAGACGCACGAGGAGTAGCTTTCATAATACGGTGTTTCTGTTATCTGTCTACGCAACAACCTGACACTACCCTTAAGGCGACTACCTCGCACATGCCAAACCGAGAGCCTGGTAACGGGAGAAGTGAAAGACGCACTTATACTGGTGCACGTGACCAGCGGTTTGGTTGGGTAGTAGCAATACTTGCGTAGATAGCCACGTTTCTAGTATCGGTATAGTATCTAGTATCTCGTATCGTATCGGTTCTAATATCTGTTTTTCTCTCTAAGCACGAGTTACGCACGAGTTGTACCGCGATCAACGTCACCTGTTTGCAACGAGACGCACGCAAACTACTACGCACGCCATCGTACAGAGCGTTTCGACTCCGCTATGTTCACGTAAGTGCCACGCTTTCTTGTTCTAGACTAACGTATGCTCAAACTACCGTTTCGTAAATCCATGTTAGCATTTTCGTAAATACATTTCTTCGTACGGGCTATGAAATTGCTTTAAATGCGACTGCGCTTAACGATGACTGCTGTTTCGTTACCACTCATCGCTTTTCTCACGCCTCAACCGCTCTAGTTCCTCCTCTCGCGGCTCCCTATCCTCTCACGCGTCGCACGCCTCATGTCTCACGCCTCTCTCGTACATTTTCACCTCTTCTCTTCCTTTTTTTAACGCCTTCAATCTGCCGTTTTACCGCGTGCTAACGTCCTTTTCGTTCCCGCCGTGCCGCCTCTTACACGGAAAATCGTTACTTTCTACGTCACGCGTCCCCCCCTCCCCTGTCGCTGATGCCGGCTCGTTCGTAGCTGCCACTACGTTACGCTGCCAGCGTACGCATTCGCGATCAGTACACGTACCTCCTCCACAGCTGCTTTAGCGTAGCGGCCAGCGTCACATAAACTCTTCTATAGTATGCTACGCTGGCGCATAGCATTATATAAGCATACATACGCGACACGCGCTGCCGAAGCGGCGAGTGATCAGAATCCGTTCTGCACATGCGCTGCGACTTCCACTTCAGCCGCATGCTTCCATAGCCTACGCATCACGTCGCACCACGCACGCAAGCATTACGTCATCGCATTTTCTCATAGCGGATCAATACCATAGGCACACCTGCACGTCACGCTCGCCACTCGCATGCATACGTCATACGTCATCCCCCCCCCTTCGTCGCTTTCTGCGCGCGCACCGCGCCGCGCCGTTAACGTCTAGCAGCTA
>NW_014577111.1:731648-732622 GCF_000485595.1 Priapulus caudatus | reverse complement strand
GTGCGCACGGCGCACTCGCCGCAAGCGGCTCGTGCGCCGTGCGCACCAGTCTAAAAATACCTCGAGCCGCTCTGCATTTACACTAATGCACGCCGGCCCGTGCATTATCTGTATAATATTTCCGTGTGAGGTCATTCGTCACGTGGCAAAACAAACTACCCTGCGCCGTCGGCGTGTGTGAAGCGAGTGGAGCGAATCGGTTCTTGTTCTACGACCCAAGGGCCCAAGGGCGTGTTTTCTACTGCAATCCTGCATGCTGTGGCTGTCTGTCTACTCGTACAGTAGCCCGACCAGGCTGTGCGACGGATTGTCTATACAAATACTACAACATACTATACAATACAAACTATACATACTATACTAACGATACAAATACTATACGGATTGTCTATAGGGTTACGGTATTGTAACCCTAGCAATACCGTTTCTTGGAGCTACTCGTACAGCAAATATTCGATCATATTCATAGGCAGACTGGACGCAGAGAACGTGAGTAGGTACATCGTACCACTACCAGTACCACTGCCAGGAGTTAATGAGACAAACTCATTGTCTCATTCATTTGTCATTTGTTTCATTAACTCCTGATCGTACTGCTAGTAGTACTACTACTACTACTACTAGTANAAAATGTGATGGCCCAATTCAGGCCCGTAAGTAAAACAGAATATTCTATCATAACCTTCTTAATATTCCTTGAAGATAAAATTTTCGGTTATGCTAATGCATGGAAATGCTTTAATAACAAAATCTTTTACATCTGTGTAATTTTTACATACATACTTGCTGTTTTTTATTGTATTTTTCATTAAATTTGGCTCATCAAACGCAGACAGGCACTATATATATAATCAGGAATCAATTCTTTGAAGCAAATCTCTGCCCTGAAGCCTCTACAACTTGCTGCAGATCCTGAACAAATTTCAATAATCAATTTCCTAATAAATTAAAAACCCTGCGCTACTCACGATCAG
>NW_014577111.1:719391-731638 GCF_000485595.1 Priapulus caudatus | reverse complement strand
GGTACGTTCCGGTATACCGGACCGTACCCAGGGTACGTTCCGGCAGTACCCTGGGGGACACAGACCCTCTCAGCCTTAGTAACGGCATGCAGTACACATCGTACACGCGTTTTACATGAAAGTGCGATGGTAACCTCGTAATTTCTCACAAAATCTGAAGTTACATAGAACATTTGACCAATTTAGTGGTGTCGGTTAGTCATGGTCACGGATATGTCACAGTAAGTACTAACAGTAGATGTTTCACATACGTTCACCCATTTTGCACACAGGCGGTCGATCATTGTGAAAAATAGAAAAACGCTGATTTCTTCGTTTCAATTTCTGCCATAGTAGCTGGTGTATACTATAAATGGATATTTCTCTGTGATTACAACTCGGAATAATTTCATTTTACACTCGTTTTAATGGTAACATATTGCTGTAAAAAAAGTGCATCCGTGATTGTTATTAAGTGCTGTATTTTATGTGTTATGCTTCCTTATTTGGGAAATTTTTCAATTCAAACACAACTATAGGCAGTTTTTTCCATTATTTACGGTAAATATTCCTGACGCGCTTTTTTGGTTCATATTGTGCTTAACTTGTGGCGAAAGTTTTGTGCTCTCACTCTTTCTGGTAATTGAGAAATATCCAAAATACCATTTTTACATAAAAATTCAAAATTTATGTGGTAACATAATTAGGTGCTGGAAATTTCATGAAATTTTTTGGCTTGAGCATAGAGGTACATCTCATCTATAAATAAAACGTGATTGATTCGATTCATTTGTCAATAAACGTTTACTCTTCATTAGAGCAATACCCATGCAAAAGGTGGAGAGTATCCTTAATCTCTTAACGTGTCCAACCCAGCATTGTCAAAATTCTACACTGCACATTACTTGTAGTCTGTCTGGCAGCTGAAATGCAGCGTAATGCAAGTGGATGTACACAAGGGAAAACCGGTCTGCGTTTTTTAACGTTAGCATGTGCATTAAAGCCTTAAGCACGCCGCAAGCGGCTTGTGCGCAGTGCGCACCAGTCTAAAGATACCTCGAGCCGCTCTGCATTTACACTAATGCACGCCGGCCCGTGCGTTATCTGTATAATAACCTCTATTATGAAAATAATCCATTCTAGAAAAAACGTTAACACAAAATTAGTAGCATTAAATTTATAGTAAATTTATATAGTTTATAACTTTATAGAAGGGTCACACAAGCATTGACTAGTTAATTGGTACTGCCATTATCAGACTCACGTTTGAATCCATGGACATTTCCTTATTTCCACAAAATTCTAGGATTCCATAGCAATAGTATAAATAGACACAGAACAACTGTTAGGTACACACCTATTTACATTTTCATCCTTCACAAAAGACTATATATAACTATAAGCTAGCAGGTTCTTACAAAACTAATACATTTACACTTACTTTCGAGCATTTCTTTCTGCTGTTGAACAAGTAGCTGATCAATCTGCGTTAGGTACTCCAATCCAGGGGGTATAATAGGAACTGAAATTGAAAATAATTACTACATAAACACTGCATATACCTTACGCACACCACTTGAGTTCGCCGTGCGCACCAGTCTAAAGATACCGAGCGCCGCGCTGCATTTACATTGATCGCACAACAGGCCAAGTGCGTTATCTGTTTTATAAAATTGCGACACACACAATTAATTGAAAATAAATAGTAAGTCTAGATCACGAAAATTTATTCCAGTCCCGAAAGTCAAAAACAAACACATTCACAGTTTAGTAAATTGCTTCACACACAATTAACAGTATGTCTAGATAAACAGTCTAGATAAATAGTCTAGATAAATAGTCTATAAAATCAATAGTAAATCTACATCTCGAAAATTTCAGTTTGATGCTTAATTATTGTAAATGTTAACATAATCGCGAGCGTGCAATATAACTTTTTTTTGCGCTTTTTTTTGCACGGTTTGGCGTACATTGTAACAATAACAACGGCGTGTCACGTGACGCGTTTTGACCAATCATGATGCATAAAATATCCGAGCCATTTGATAATACTGTATATATGGTTTGGTAAACCAGTTATACTGTATAATTATTTTTAAAACAACTATATTGTTTTAATTCTGTTTACAGTCTTCACAGGATGGGAGAGTCAGAACAAGTACAAGATTGCCAATACATTGGGACAGCCAGTCTATTTCAGTACAGAAGGTGAGTTGCTCGTTTTTGCACAAAACTGCCAGCTACGTATAAGAAAGAGATTATCAGAAGTACACTGAAGACAAGTTTAGTTACTGTGGAATTACTGACAACCTGGATCAAGTTGTTTGAATAGCAGGCAGGCCAGCTGCTCCAGTATTGCTTGTCTGAAGCTATTTACCTAAAGCTTCATCTTATATCTCGTTTACACAACAAATCTCTGAACCACAGAAACAGCAGCAAACCATTAGAAACAGCAGACGACGCAGACAAAATATAAGAACGTCAGCGAGGGCAATAGGTTATACTTATAGGTTACCAGATCAGCTGTCACTCATTTTGGTTCAGGCCAAAATTTGACAGTATCTGCATGATGAAATAAATACTTTCGAACTCGAATGTTTGGAAGAGCCATGGGAGGAATTATACAAGTTTACACTTGTATCTAATGCTGTCCGTCTATTTGCACCACGTCTATTAGACCAATAAATTGTGCCCTAACAAATTTTATATTCTGATGTTATTTTAGGTGCCTAAAATTACATCAGAATATAAAAAATTTTAGGGCACAATTTATTGGTCTACACGTCTATGAGCACAAAGCTGTGATGGTTAATTTCCCGATCGTGTTCGTATCTTGCATAGATTCTAACCTGTGTGAGCGACAATGCTGTGCAAATGCTCGTAGCTTTACGATGGCCATCGTTGACACGACCGGGAGAGAGGTGATATCGCTGGAAAGACCTCTCAAATGCACATCCATGGGGGGCTGCTGCTGCTGTCAGTGCTGCTACAACTGGTTGCAGGTCAGTTGATAAATGCGATGCTTAGACATTTGACAATTTATTCATTGCTCTTGACAATTGAAGAGCTATGATCTTGAGTGAGACGACCATTCCCTGTTTGGATATTGTCACTTGACCAGTTAGGCTCGCCTAGTTTGTACATGGTGCATGCCAAAATGTCAACTCTTTGGCATGGCGTTGCTATTTGTTATTAGAATCCTATCACAATGTTAATTAGCTAGAGCTATTCCACAATGATACCATGCAGGTATGATGCCCATATAATGCCCATACCCATCATACCCCATACCCATCATACCCATATGATGCCATAGGTTAGTTATGGCAATAGGAGATCGATTGGTTGATTCTAACTATCGGATGATTAATTTACCTTAGGCTTATGTATTTTTTAGTATGCGTATAATTTCGTTCTTAAGCCACATGTATGTATGTTCCTCCACTCTCCAAGACCTCCGAGTTCACATACGGACACTGAAGAATACAAGCGTGAATTAGATGCGATTATTCATCAACATAACTTAAATAGTCGCTGTAAATTCGAGTAATAATATTTGTGCAGGAAGTGAAAGTCTATGCACCCAGAGGATCCCTGATTGGTACCGTTCACGAGAATTTCAACTACTGCGTTCCAAAGTACTCTATCTTTGATGCTGCACACGACGAGATATTCCGCATAGAGGGCGACACTTGTGCGTGTGCTTGTATAGGAGGAAACGTTAACTTTGAGGTAATTTTTAGCTCACCTTGACATCGTCAAGCTGAGCTATTGCCATGAGTCGTCGTCCGTCGTACGTCCGTCCGTCCCTCCGTCCGTCCGTCCGTCAACATTTCGCTACGGTCAACGATAACTCAGGAACCGTTTGGGCCACATGTTTATAATTGGGTATAGTTGTTACTGCTATGCTCCCATATTAAACGTCCTATTTTGAAGCACGCATCGACGTACTTCGAGCCACAGGCAATTTTTTGGCAAAAATGGGAATTGCCATTAGTCAGTTCAGGTTCAAACCGATTTTGCCCTTCCATTTTTGGTGTTCCGTGAATTGAATACGGCTAGGAATTTTGATATTTACAAACATTAGGCAAATTACGTATGGGTTTGGAATTATATAGCATTTATATAGACACAAACAGTCTGTGGTGTCACATCGATCTGGTTCGTTTACAATATTTCATTGACATATGTTCTAATTGCAAAATTGGTATTCCTCTCCACCCTAGCCGATAAAAGTCTATATTAGCAGCTAAAGTTTTACAAAAATGTCGGACGCAGCATAACCTATTTATTTTCACGCCATCGCTACAAAGGCGGCATATGCGCCATCTACGAGCTGTCGAATTGCTGTTATTTTGTGTTTATAAATTATTATTGCCGATATACAAGATGGCAATCGTTTCTAAAATGTAGTCGAGATTGCTCAATTAAAACTGACTTTGCTTACTTACTCATTTTGTCCTTTTTTTGTGGTGAGCTACAGTGTCATTTGACACTTTTCATTCATAATTTGCTTACCTCCTTCTAGTTACTTGTTCCTTGTCTTATCAAGCCAGCCCAAGCTGCAACAGTCCGTCGTGACAGACTTTAAGTTGTGACTTCTATTCATTTCATGTGCTTGTGGTTTGCGATTTCTGTCATCTGCCACGGCGCTCGTCGTTGAGCGAATGGCCGAATTCAGAGAACAGTGGACTGGACTTGTGCGAAGTGGTTTACTGACGCCCGACAATTTTTAGCGGGTCAGTTGTCCATTGGACCCTTGACGTTAACATGATAGTAGCGATTTTCTGGGAGCACTCTCTCCTGATTGTGAGTAGCGCAGGTACGGTTTTTAATTTATTAGGAAATTGATTATTCGAAAATTTTTTCAGGCTTGGCAGCAAGTTGATAGAGCTTCAGGGCAGAAGATTTGCTTCAAAGCAAGTTGATTGCCTGATTATATATATAGTGCTGCGCCGATGCCTGGTTCTGGCGTTTGATGAGCCAATTGTAATGAAAAATACAATAAACAAACAGCAAGGATGTATGTAAAATTACCAGATGTTAAAAGATTTTGTTATTAAAGGCATTTCCCTGCATTGCATAACCGAATTTTATCTTCAAGAATATTAAGACGGTTACTTGATAGATATTCTGTTTTACTTACGGGCCTGAATTTGGCCATACAATTTTATGTGAGTGTGTCGCTTTTGTGCAAAATGTATTTTACGTGCTATTCTGCCTCTTATCTATTTCAGACTTTGTCTACTTGAAAGTAAACGGCTTAAGAGCACCAGTTTTGGTAATCTTTCCCTCCATTAGAAAAAAGATGAGCTTATTAGCTAGCTCTTATGGATATATTTTGTAAATTGATCTTCAGTTATATTGAGAGTTTTTCTTGTTTTCAGTTTAACAGGTGCTTGTTTTGCACTGTATTTGAATTGGAATACATGACTGTAATGTTTTTTCATCATATCGGATGTTCTAAATAGTGTAGATAGAAATCGAAAGCATCTGACTAGTGACACTAGATTGCTTTACTCCCACATGGAGTGCGGAGGTGTAATAGTAGGGTGACTACTCCTACGGCAACGTTGATTGTAATGACGTATCAATTCTATGGCAACGAAAATGTGTATACTTAATGTAATAAGAACAATGCTGCCTTAAATACCAAATACGCTGAATAATATTAAGTTAAGGTCACCTTAATTTTGGGGTTTTTAATTCAGTATTAATACAGTATTATCGGACGACAGCTTGAGAAAATAGTTAGGCTCGTTTTTTCTTTTCCTATGGCCAAAAAACGTTTCCCCACATATATATTCTGCAAGATCGTAGCAGGATATTATCAATTTATTATTGATTTCTTATGACTATTACCAGTTGTATAATTGCTGCTATGTGTATGATTTTAAATAATTTTTAAGTGTTTATTAGGCTTTGGGTAAATGCTTTTCATTTAATAATTTTGTTTGAATATGCATGTGTATTATCGCATAACGTGATGTTGTCGTATATTGTGTTTGTCACCTTGTAATGCGACCCATTCCCTGGCTCTCTAAATCCTTTTCTTGTGTACATTCTTCTCGTTAATCACTGTTTAGTCAGGGCTCTGCTTTCACAACAGCTTAGTCAGACTAGTGATTTAGCACTTCCCTTTTATAGGTATTGGTGGTGGGCACTTTGCGTATGGGTTTGGATCATTGCAATGGCGTAGTGATGCACAACGGGTAGCAGAGGCCAACTCTGACCAGTTTAATACTTATTGTGAAGATGCATTAAGACTGAAAAGGCTACGTATTACTGAATGAACTAAAATTGGGGGTTTTAACGGCTAGAGAGTGGGGCAACCGAAGTCGCAGCAATAAGGTAAACAGGGGTCACTTGTGATGTTCTGTAACATACCTTTCAATTAGTTTGGAAGGATGGGTCTACTTGACCGCATGTTGATTAAAAAACGTTCACTTTACGCGTGCTTAGTTCTCGGGTTATTGTTTTTGCGCAAGTTATATTTTACCTATGTATTAATAGAAACATATGTTCCTATATGTTTCTTAACAATAGACTTAAACTTAGATGTTTTTTTTCAACTCACTTTATATGCAAGCGAAGATTGTCGATTGAAACTGTGTTCTTTTAAATGCGCTGTATTCGGAGGAAAATCTATTACATTTCAAGGTTGAAACTTTTTCATTTCTAAGCCATGTATCTTTCAGGGATAGAATTCTCGATGGAATCCACTTTCTTCACGTTTTTGGCTGTGTACTGTAATTTTTATGATTGCGTTGTATCTGCCACGGACCTGTTCGTCTGAGAAACAAAATATCGCTGAGAGGGTCTATGTCCCCCAGGTACTCCGGAACGTACCCTAGGTACTATTACATATGCCGGACCGTACCTCGCCTACTCACTAACGAGTCGTAGGGAGTCGCCTTCGCCTACTCTCTACCCTAACCTAACGCCTAACCTTAATCCTAACCCTAACCATCTAGCATAACGTTACAGGCGTACGTTCGGTATTACCGCGGACCGTAGCCCCAGGTTACGTTCTGGCAGTACCCGTGGGGGACATAGACCCTATGAGCACACTTCATGAGTCAAAAATGTCAGACCTTGCTGAATGACATTCTCACTTCAAAGTTTAGTGAAATCTCCAACATGCTATCGAGTGGCATAATAGCCTAATGAATTCTAAAACAACACGCCCAAGCATTATTATAAACTGGGGGTAAACAAGTTTACGGTGTAGCATGCCCTAGAACCTTCCCCTAGGCCTTAAACCCATGTTTAAGTGTTTGCCCAGTATTATATCATTGTAAAATTCCTATATGTTGTGCTTAAATTTGTTCTATCCTCGTATATATAAAACACCATACTACATATATATATGTGTGTGTGTTGTGTGTGCGTGCAGTGTACCGGCCGTTGCGTGCGGTGCGTGCGTGCGTGCGTGCGATGCTGTGCGTGCGGGCGTGCGTGCGTGCGTACGCGATGCGTGCGTGGCCGTGCGTGCTGTGGCGTTTGTGCGCTGTTTTTAATGGGTACTCATACCAACAGCGTTCCAGATTGTCTCACTCCTATTAATTGAAGATGGTACAATATTGGTAATCTCGATCATGTGTAATGCAATGGTTGTAGCCGGGAAAACTAATGAACATACAGATCTAGTAATATTTTCTTCACGTAGTTGTTGAGATAAGTTTTAAAATTCGTTCGCAAATATTTAGTGACCTATTAATTGCTATGCAAAATAAGTTTGATGAATTATATTGTGCAAACCCACGTTTCGTTAACAGGAAATTAATGTTAAAGTTATTAACCCGTGAACGATCTCTGTTGCCCAATAACTGTGATTTGGGCATAATTATTTTGTCACGTACAAACGCTTCTCATTTTCTTTATCTGTTTTCATAGCCTGGTGTACCTGGTGCAATAGCAGGCACACTAGCGGTCTATTTTTTCGATGAACATCCGTGTTTTGATTGTCAGCCATTTCATGAAATTATCTTTTGCACCGGGTCATTTCGTCGCGGTGTTGGTATTTTTTATTAAACGCGTATAATTTTTTTTCTGGCAAGTGTTTATTGGGGGAATTTCGGCTAAACTAGTGATAACATCGAGCAGCTACCGTTAGTAGCTCATAAAGTTACTAATGATATATGTTGCCGTATCCTCCACGTCCTAAGATGCTGAAGCTGAATAACGACAGGGTGATAATGATCGAAAGAAACTCGGTAAATGTTTGGCGTTCATAACTATAAAAATTCATGGAATATTTTGGGATGCTTTTCACGAAGAAATCTCATTCTCTCTCATTGAAGCCTGAGAAATACTGGTGTTCTAAAGATTATGTTCAATGTAACCTAGACAATATGCCAAAATTCTATTGCAGAGCTAGAGGTAGTTTGAATATACCGTACATGGACTAGGTGAGATAGTCGGTCATGAGTAGTATTGAGCTACCGGTACCTGCATCTTTCGTGGATGTGGGCAGCGTGGGGCTCATAGGGTCTATGTCCCCATGGGTACTCGCAGGAACGTACCCTTGGCGTACGTCCGATAATTACGAACGTACCTGGTAACTATTTGATATTGAGTTAGGGTTAGGGTTAGGGAGTAGGCGTAGGCGAATCCTAGACCGTCTAGTGAAGGAGGTGCAGGGTATCGCTCCGTCATAGTTATGATAATACCAGGCTGCAGGTTTACCGTGTCCGGACTATACGCGATCGTATCCAGTGTTTACGTATTCGGCAGTACCCTGGGGACAGTAGACCCCTCTCAGCTGAAAGTGGACTTAATATGGACATTAAAAAATTGGAAAAAAGTTATTTTGTGAACACCCGCACGCGCTTTAAAACCAGTATTAAACTTCATCTATATTGTACGGGTTATTTGCGATAGATATCTAAACAACAGATCACGGTACGCTATTTTCATGATGGTTTTGATTGCTTGCGCCTGTCTTTTATTGTGTTTTAATTAAGGGCGATTTGGAAATTGACAATAAAACAGACCAGTATTCTATTTCTAGATCCTACGTTGGGTATAAAACAGCAGTGTATAGTGTTTCTTACATAATTAATAGGTTTTTGGAAACGGGAGGTAAGCAGTGTTATACAGAGGCATTGGCTTGATTTATTTGCCCTCCATGCACGGTTTTTATTGGGCGCTATTGCATAGTAATTCTCATGTCGGGGTCCCGAAACCGGTGAGTGTGTTTCGTTGGAATGAGCTTTATTAATCAATGCCTGGTTTTAAAACCAATCTTCCATGACTTTTTTCTCTTCTTTAAAAGATATTAATAGATTCTTTCGCCATTCGTTTCTCCACTCTATCTAGATGTACGCGTTTTATGAATGCCATGAATAAAATTCCAAAATATACCTATTACACCTGATTTATNTAGCAGCCTTAGTCAGTAGAGGTCGGTATTGTGCAAGTTGGTTAAAGGGAGACAGAGAGATACGTTCGAATCCGTCTGGGGGAAAATTATTTGACGTTTTATTTTTTCCATGTAATATTGTAATGTTCCTAATGTTATTCTATTACGTAGACAACTCAGAATAAAGATAACGAAATAACGCAATTCATAACGTGATAATGAAATCAACGTATAGTTAGCCAATATAGCAGTAGAGTCTGACATTCCAAGGAACGTTCTGTGTTGTCTGCGGTCTCTAATGTAGGGCTGCTCGCCGGCGGCTCCGTGCAGTGTTCTTAGGGTTTGTTGGAGACGGGGTACTCTTGGGTGTGTGGCCGTCTTTCATGGGAGCCCTCTTGTCGGGTGGAGGAGTATGCTGCGGGATGTGATGAAAAAGAGACAGTGGAACACCTGCTATGCTGTCTGATATACGAAAACCAACGAAATGAAGTGTGTGGCTCAAAATACATCTTAGAGCTTCTCAATGACGCCTCCGCCAAAGTTCCTCGAGAGGATTTGCCGCCTGGCCGCACCTGGCAGCCCACGTACTGAGCTGTGATACTCCGCATCACAGCCACGGAGAGAGTAGACTACAGAAGAAGAAGAAGGGAACGTTCTGTGATGGCGCGGATAGTGGTTATATCTGATGAATACAGATCCTTCCAGCAGGGAAGCCATCTTGTTCTTTGCGTAGCCTGGTGTTTACGGCGGGTTTCCCACTGTCCATGATCAGCCTTGTCAATATCTTGCAAGGTACGGACAGATTCTATATTCCTCTCTCCTTATAATTCCAGAAAGTCGATAAGAGCTCATTTTCCAGGAAGTTAATGATATTCTCTTTTTGCCATTCCTCGGACACTATCTTTCCAAGATATATTTAAAAAAGGTCTGGTATTATGCCTGTTGCATTGCCCTAGAACTATTTTTAGTGCGTAAATCTTAAATTCTTCAGTGCTAATGTCTGAACCAGAAGCTTCGGGTTCGTTGGCTTTGCTGGTGGCTTGCGTGATTGAATTCTTCGTGATGGGTCATGAATTAATGTAGGCCTACATCTGTAGTTTGTCAACTACTATGGTTCGGGTCTTCACATGACTGCCCGTATGTAGGGCGCTGAAATAATTTTTCCATCTCACGAACTGGTAGCCTTGTTTGCTTTGTCCTTTCTCATCTTTACCCTTTACTGGCTTACTCATGTATAGGTTCTCCTTCCTAGANTTACTGTGGAATTACTGACAACCTGGATCAAGTTGTTTGAATAGCAGGCAGGCCAGCTGCTCCAGTATTGCTTGTCTGAAGCTATTTACCTAAAGCTTCATCTTATATCTCGTTTACACAACAAATCTCTGAACCACAGAAACAGCAGCAAACCATTAGAAACAGCAGACGACGCAGACAAAATATAAGAACGTCAGCGAGGGCAATAGGTTATAGGTTACCAGATCAGCTGTCACTCATTTTGGTTCAGGCCAAAATTTGACAGTATCTGCATGGTGAAATAAATACTTTCGAACTCGAATGTTTGGAAGAGCCAAGGGAGGAATTATACAAGTTTACACATGTATCTAATACTGTCCGTCTATTTGCTCCACGTCTATGAGCACAAGCTGTGATGGTTAATTTTCCGATCGTGTTCGTATCTTGCGTAGATTCTAACCTGTGTGAGCGACAATGCTGTAAAAATGCTCGTAGCTTTACGATGGCCATCGTTGACACGACCGGGAGAGAGGTGATATCGCTGGAAAGACCTCTCAGATGCACATCCATGGGGTGCTGCTGCTGCTACAGCTGGTTGCAGGTCAGTTGATAAATGCGATGCTTTGACATTTCACAATTGATTCATTGCTCTTGACAATGGAAGAGCTATGATCTTGAGCGAGATGACCATTCCCTGTTTGGATATTGTCACTTGACCAGGTAGGTTCACCTAGTTTGTACATGGTGCATGCCAAAATGTCGACCCTTTGGCATGGTGTTGCTATTTGTTATTAGAATCCTATCACAATGTTAATTAGCTAGAGCTATTCCACAATGATGCCAGGTAGATAGGTTAGTTATGGCAATAGGAGATAGATTGGTTGATTCTAACTATCAGATGATTACCTTATGTATTTTTTAGTATGCATATAATTTCGTTCTTAAGCCACATGTATGTATATGTTCCTCCACTCTCCAAGACCTCCGAGTTCACATACAGACACTGAAGAATACAAGCGTGAATTAGATGCGATTATTCACCACGTTGCTGTAAATTCGAGTAATATTATTTGCGCAGGAAGTGAAAGTCTATGCACCCAGAGGATCCCTGATTGGTACCGTTCACGAGAATTTCAACTACTGCGTTCCAAAGTACTCTATCTTTAATGCTGCACACGACGAGATATTCCGCATAGAGGGCGACACTTGTGCGTGTGCTTGTCTAGGAGGAAACGTTAACTTTGAGGTAATTTTTCATAATTTGCTTACTCCTTCTGCTACTTGTTCCTTGTTTATCAAGCCAGCCAGCCTGCAACAGTTCCTCGTGAAGACATTAAGTGTGAACTTCTATTCATTTCATGTGTGGTCTTGCAGATTCTGTCATCTGCCACGGGTGAGCGAATTGGCCGAATTCAGAAGCAGTGGACTGGACTTGTGCGGGAGATGTTTACTGACGCCGACAATTTTGGCGTTCAGTTCCCATTGGACCTTGACGTTAAAATGAAGGCGATCCTTCTGGGAGCTCTCTTCCTGATTGTGAGTAGCGCAGGTTTTTAATTTATTAGGAAATTGATTATTGAAATTTGTTCAGGCTCTGCAGCAAGTTGTAGAGGCTTCAGGGCAGAGATTTGCTTCAAAGAATTGATTCCTGATTATATATATAGTGCCTGT
>NW_014577111.1:706269-718591 GCF_000485595.1 Priapulus caudatus | reverse complement strand
GTTTGATGAGCCAAATTTAATGAAAAATACAATAAAAAACAGCAAGTATGTATGTAAAAATTACACAGATGTGAAAGATTTTGTTATCAATGCATTTCCATGCATTAGCATAACCGAAAATGTTATCTTCAAGGAATATTAAGAAGGTTATGATAGAATATTCTGCTTTACTTGCGGGCCTGAATTAGGTTTTCTTATGCAGGTTTGTAGCAGTTTTTGGCCATCACATTTCATGTGAAGGGTGTCGCTTTTTGTGCAAATATGTATTTATACGTGCTATATCTGCTCTTATCTATTTTCAGGACTTTGTCTACTTTGAAAGAAACGGCTAGAGCACCAGTTGGTAATCTTTCCCTCCATTGAAAAAGATGAGCTTATTAGCTAGCTCTTATGCATATATTTTGTAAATTGTCTTCAGTTATACTTGAGGTTTTTCTGTGTTTTCAGTTTAAAGGTGCTTGTTTTGCACTGTATTTGAAATTGGAATACATTACCTGTTAGATGTTTTATTTATTATATCGATGTTCTAATAGTGCTAGATGAAATCGAAAGCATTGACTATGACACATAGATTCTTTACTCCCACATGAGTGCAGGAGTGTAATAGTAGGGGTGACTACTCCTACGCAACTGCATTGTAATGAAGTATCAATTCCTATTGCAACGAAAATAGTGTATACTTAATTTAATAAGAACAATGTGCTAAATAACCAAATACCTGAATAATAAGTTAAGTCACCTTAATTTTGGGGTTTTAATTAGTATAATTACATTATTATCGGACGACAGCTTGAGAAAATATTTAGTGCTGTTTTTTCTTTTTATGCCAAAAAACGTTTCCCCACATATATATTCTGCAGATCGTAGCATATATATAGTCAATTTAATTATTGCATTTCTCTATGATATTACCAGTTGTATAATTGCTCTAGTGATTGATTTTAAATAATTTTTAAAGTGTTTATTAGGCTTTGGGTAAATGTTTTCATTAATAATTTGTTAGAATATGCATGTGTATTATCGATAACTGATGTTGATCGTATATTGTGTTGTCACCTTCGTAATGCGACCCATCCCTGGCTCTCTAAAGCCTTTCTTGTGTAATTCTTCTGTTAAACGCAATCACTGTTTAGTCAGGGCTCTGTTTCACAACAGCTTAGTCAGACCTGTATTAGCATTCCCTTTTATAGGTATTGTTTGGGCATTGGTATGGGTTTGGATGCAATGGGTAGTGATGCCAACGGTAGCAGAGGCCAAACTCTGACCAGGTTTATAACTTATTGTGAATGCATTAGACTGAAGGTACTATTACTGAATGGACTAAAATTGGGAGTTTTTAACGGCTAGAGGTGGTCAACCGAAGTCGCAGCAATAAGTAACAGGCGTCACTTGTGATGTCTTGTAACATACCTTTCATTAGTTGGAAGGATGGGTCTACTGACCGGGGTGAATTAAAACGTTACTTTAGCGTCTTAGTTCTCGGTTATCTGTTTTTGGCAATTATATTTTACTATGTATTAATAGAAAACATATTTCTATATTTTCTTAAGAATAGACTTAAAACTTAGATGTTTTTTTTCTTCACTTTATATGCCAAGCGAAGATGTCGATTGAAAACCTGTGTTCTTTAAATGCGCTTTATTCGGAGGAAATTTTTCATTTAATGTTGAAACTTTTCATTTCTAAGCCCATTATTTCAGGGATAAGAATTCTCGATGGATCCACTGTTCTCACGTTTTTGCTTGTACTGTAATTTTTATGATTGGTGTATCCTTCAGGAACCTGTCGTTGAGAAACAAACTATCGCTGAGAGGGTCTATGTCCCCCAGGGTACTGCCGGAACGTACCCTGGTACTATCTAATATGCCGGACCGGTACCTCGCCTACCCACTAACGAGTCTAGGGAGTCGCCTACGCCTACTCCCTAACCTAACCCTAACCTTAACCCTAACCCTAAACCATATCAGATAGTTACCAGGGTACGTTCTGGCAGTACCCTGGGGGACATAGACCCTATGAGCCAAACTATCATGAGTCAAAATGTCATACCTTCTGAATGACATCTCACTTCAAAGTTTATGACATCTCAACATTATAGTGGCATAACTACCTATGATTCTAACAACAAGCCCAAGATTATTATAAACTGGGGGTAAACAAGTTTACGGTGTAGCATGCCCCTAGAACCTCCTAGGCCTTAACCCATGTTTAAGTGTTTGCCCCAGTATTATATCATGTAAAATTCCTAATGTTGTGCTTAAATTTGTTCTATCCTGTATATATAAAACACCATATATATATATATGTGTGCGTGCGTTTGTGTGTGTTTTAAAATGGGTACTCATACAACAGCTTCCAGATGTCTCACTCCTATTATATTGAGATGGTACAAATATTGGTAATCTCTATCATGTGTAATGCAATTTTTGTAGGGGAAAACTAATGACACATCAGATCTAGTAATATTTCTACGTGTTGTTGAGATAAGCTTTTAAAAATTCGTTCGCAAATATTCTAGTGACCTAAGAAGAAAATAACAGTGAAATAAGAAGTGAAATAACAGATCTATGCATAATAGTTGATGAATTATATTGTGGAAACCCAGTTTCGTTAACAGGAAATTAATGTTAAAATATATTAACGTGAACGATCTCTTTGCCCAATAACTGATGATTTGGGCATAATTATTTGTCACGTACAAACGCTTTATTTTCTTTATCTGTTTTTATACCTGGTGTACCTCGTTGCAATAGCAGACAACTAGCGGTCTATTTTTTCAGATGCGTGTTTTGATTGTCACCATTTCATGAAATTATCTTTTGCACGGCGTCCATTGTTCGCGGTGTTTGGTATTTTTATAAACGCGTATAGCAAGTGTTCTATTGGGGAATTTCGGCTAACCTGTGATACATCGAGCAGCTACAGTAGTAGCTCATAAAGTACTAATGATATATGTTGCCGTATCTCACGTCCTAAGATGCTGAAGCTGATACACAGTGATAATGGACGAAAAGAAACTCGTAAATGTTGCGTTCATAATATAAAATACATGGTAATATTTTGGGGATGCTTTCAAGAAAGAAAATCTCATTTCTCTCATGAAGCGAGAAATACTGGTGTTCTAAAGATTATTCAATGAACTAGCAATATGCAAAATTCTATGCAGAGCTAGAGGTAGTTTGAAATAACGTAATGACTAGCGTGAGATAGTGTCATGAGTAGGTATTGAGCTACCCGGTACCTGATCTTCCGTGATGTAGGGCAGCGTGGGGCTCATAGGGTCTATGTCCCCCAGGGTACTGCAGGAACGTACCCTGGGTACGGTCCGATAATACCGGAACGTACCCTGGTAACTATTTGATATGGTTAGGGTTAGGGAGTAGGCGTAGGCGACTCCCTAGACTCGTTAGTGGAGTAGGTGAGGTACGGTCCGTCATAGTAGATAGTACCAGGCTGCAGGTTACGTTCCGGTATACCGGACCGTACCCAGGTTACGTTTCGGCAGTACCCTGGGGGACATAGACCCTCTCAGCTAAAGTGGACTAATATGGACTTAAGGAAAAAGTTATTTTGTGAACCACCCGCACCGCTTTAAACCATATTAAACTGTCATTATATTGTAACGGGTTTGCGATATATATCTAAACACAGATCCAGGTACGTATTTATCCTATGGTTTTGATGCTGCGCCTGTCTTTTATTGTGTTTTAATTAAAGGGCGATTGGAAATTGACAATAAAACAGACGTATTCTATTTCTAAGATCTACGTTGCGTATAAAAAAGCATCACTAGTGTTCTTACATAATTAAATAGGAAACGGAGTAAGCAGTGTTTACAGAGGCATTGGTTGATTTATTTGCCTCCATGCACGAGTTTTATGGCGTATTGCATAGTAATTCTCGTAGGGTCCCGAACCCGTGAGTGTGTTTCGTTGTAACTGAGCTTTATTAATCAAGCCTGTGTTAAAACCAAAATCTTCCATGATTTTTTTCTCTTTAAAGATATTATATAGATTTTTTCGCCATTCGTTTCTCCACTCTATCTAGATGTACCGTTTTATGAGTGCCATGAATAAAATTCAAACTATACCTATTACACTGATTTATAGTAGACAGCATCATTTTGGTTTCATTGTTTTTATGTCCAATAAATTACCCGCGCCTACTGACCAGACCATCTTGCAAGTCAAATTGTCCCCTGTCAAAATGTGTCGCTGATAGGGGTCTCCCTGGGTACTGCCGGAACGTACCCTGGGTACGGTCTGGTATACCGGAACGTACCCTGGTAACTGGTAACTGATATGGTTAGGGTTAGGGAGTAGGCGTAGGCGACTCCCTAGACTCGTTAGTGAAGTAGGCGAGTCGGGCCCGGCATATATAGATAGTACCAGGGTACGTTTCCGCCAACCCAGGCGGGAGACATAGACCCTACGCAGCCTGTAGTCAGTAGAGGTCGGTATTGTGCAAAGGTGTAAGGGAGACAGAGAGTAGTTCGAATTCGTCTGGCAAAAAAGTTATTTGACGTCTTATTTTTCCGATGTAAATATTGTAATGTTCGTAAATGTTATTCTATGTACGTTAGACAACTCAGAATAAAGATAACGAAATAACGCAAATTCATAATCGTATAATGAAATCAACGTATGTAGCCAATATAGCAGTAGCAGTCGTGGACATTCCAAGAACGTTCGTGTTGGTCTGCGGTCTCTTAATATAGGGCTGCTCGCCGGCGGTCCGGTGCAGTGTTCTTAGGGGGTTTGTTGGAGACGGGGTACTCTTTGTGTGTGGCCGGTCTGTCATGGCGAGCCTCGGCGGGTGGGGGGTACGTCGGGAGGTATGTGCGGGATGTGTCATGAAAAAGAGACAGTGGAACACCTGCTATGCTGTCGATTATACGAAAACCAGACCGAAATGAAGTGTGTGGCTCAAATAATCTTAGAGCTTTCAATGGACGCCTCCGCCAAAATTCTCGAGAGGATTTGTCCGCCTGGCCGCCCACCTGGCAGCCCACGTACTGCATGCTGCTGATACTCCAATCACAAGCCACGGAAGGTAGACTTACAGAAGAAGCAGGGAACGTTCTGTGATGGTGCGGATGGTGGTTATATCTGTGGATGAATACGGTGTATGTCGGTTTTCCTAGGTCGGGTAGGTGGGTGGGAATTCCGATCTTGGTGGGTTTCTGTCGCGTAGCTTGGGTTTGCAGCCTTGTCAATATCTTGCACGGAGGGTACTGACAGTAGGTGGGGTTCGGGTAGTTTGATTTCCTCTTCCTGATAAATTCCAGAAAGTCGATAAGAGTCATTTCCGGAGGCGAAGGGTTAGTATGTGGATGGGTGATTCTCTTGTGTTTGGTGCTTCCGTCGGACCTATCTTTCCAAATATATTAAAAAAGGTCTGGTATGGTGATGGTCGGCGGGTGTTTGGCATGGTGGGGCCCTGGGTGGGTGGGTAGAACTTGATTCTTTTAGTTGGCGTAAGTGGCGGTGTATATATGGTCTTCTGGGGTGTAGTGTTGCGGTAATGTCGGTGAGACCTATGAAGTCGTGGCGGGTGTTCGTGTTCGTTGTTGGCTTTGTGTGGGGTGTGGCGTGTGTGGGTGTGGTCTGGTGGTGTGGGTGTTGTTGGGTGTGTTGGGTGGGGGGGTTGGGGGGGGGTGGGGTGGGTTTGGGTTGGGGCGTGATTGAAGTGGTGGGGCTTTCGTGATTGGGGGGGTGCATGGAATTAATTGTGAGGCCTACATCTGGTGGTATGGGGGTTGTGCAGGACTATCGGGTTAGTGGTTGCTCGAATCTTAGCGAGTGAGTGCGGCGGGTGCGGTGATGGGTAGGTGTTGTTGGGGGGTGCTGTTTTGGGGGTGCTGGGGGCGTGAAAAGGATAGAGGTGCTTTTCCATTCGTTCGGTGACGGAGGACTGTGGGGTAGTCCGATGTGGTTGGCGTTGTTGGCTTGGGCTGCATGGCGGTTGTGGCTGTTTAGGCTGGGGCGTCGTAGGTGCTAGGTGGTGATAGGGTCCGTCCTTGCCGGTAGTGAGAGTTGGGGTTGGGTGGGTGTGGTGAGCGGGATGTGTGTGGTAGGTGACGTGAGGTGGTAGTGGGTGTCGAGATGTGATCTCTGTTGTGGGTTTGGGTTTGTTGGTTGTCCTTGGTGTTTGTTTGTGGCTGTGGTGCGTGGTTGTGTGCTTTCGGTGCATCTTTATGCTTTGGTACTCGGCTTGACTTCATTTTGTACGAGTGGGTCTTTTGTCTTGCCGCAATAGTGTGTTGTGGGTTCGCGAGTTGCGTGAGTGTGTGTAGAGGTGGTTGTCGTGGCTTGATCCTGGGTTTACTGCTGCTTTCCGTGGTTGAGACTCAGGATATCTTCTTGTCTTTTTTCATAGTCCTGGTTACGTTTCTGACGTGTGTTTTAGATTGCTTCTGTAATATTTATAAGCGGTGACTATGTGGTCTTTGGTTGCCCGAGTTTCTCAATGACATCTCGTTTCTTTCTCACTCTTTTTCGATGCGGGTGTGTGACCGCCAGCCTTTGAATCATTTTTTCCTGAAGCCATGTTCCTCTTGACATGTAGTCGAAACGTGTCCCCGGCTCTTTTTTTAATTTGTTCTAAAGGTACAATCGTCAGGATGGTCAAGATCACTGGTTATTTGCACAGAAAATCATGACAAATTTTCTTCTGTTTGTGTTGTCGAAATTGTTTGAAACCTACTAAACTATTAATGACGCATGGCCAATTCAACAAAACATTCACTAAACAAATACAATAATTAGTGTTTACTTTGCGATAGTCAAATAACTTAGTTTTGGTAGCTAGGGAGCGTCCCGAATGTGGTGTGTTTAAAAACAGTTTCTGCATTATCACTGCTGCATGAGTTTCGCTGTATCAGTCCAAACACTTCAGAGTAAATGTTAGGTTCGGTGGTGTTGACATACTGCTGTGCCTTGGCGTAGATCGAGCAAAGTCTACTCTATCAAAGCTGGCGGTATACGCGGACACTAACCGTGTGGTAGCAAAAGTCCAGAACGCCTAGAAAGTCATGCCAGGGAGTGTCTGTTTGCAGTAGATATCTACTGCAAATAGACACTCCTTGGCATAACTTTATAGCTATAGCGCTATAACCGCTATAGCGAATCAAAAAAAGGCGTGCGTGTTTTTTAGTTTGGCTTAGTTCGAGCTACCATTTTGTATTGTTTAGAAAATTAGAATAAAGATCCGAATTTGATTACGACGTTATCAATGGATATGAAATCAGCAATTTCCGATCAACCTCGTTCGAACGGTGCAGCACGTAAGTAAATTATCTAAAGCACTCATTTTTTTGCCAGCTCGATTACTAACCAAAAATATCCAAAGCTAATACGGGTAATCCCGTGCGAGTCACGCCGTCTTCTAGGTATGCTTATACTGTGTTATACAAGACTTCGAAAGCTACGCCAGTAGGGTATTCACGGACTGCGAGGCAAACTGCGAATGTTCGGTCTGCGTTTGAACGCCTAAAGTCCGGCGCACACGTGAGTAATTTTACTCAAGTAAAATGATGCATGCGTCAACATACTCACGTGTGCGGCGGATTTTCGTTGAGTATTTTGACGCATGCATCATTTTACTTGAGTAAAATTACTCACGCGTGCGCCTGGCATAATAGGCAGCACAAGAAGCTTAGTATGCGTTAGTGCACCGATCGCTCTCCTCCATAACTCTGCGCAGCCAGCATCATTAGCACTTGAAAGCTGACATTTCAGGGAGCACGTGAGAGCAGAGTTATATGTAAAAACCATACGAAACCAAAAATAACTCGTCATGGTTTATAAGATTTCTAATTTTTTAATAGATATCTAATTTGTCCTATATGTAGTATCCTATAGTGGTAATTACTATAATCTCTTGTTTATCGATTAGTTTAATTCTACATGATGATAACTTGTTATTTGTTTTGGGAGGGGCAGTTGAAAGTTACTGGCCCCTCTTTGGCTGTGAATTCTGCTACTGCGTGTAGGAGAATGTTTAGTCTGCGTGCAAAAGACTGCTTAGACTGCCGCAAGCAAGAGATTTTTCCGGTTTGTTTAGATCACGTCACGAAATCATCAAAATTCTGGAAATCTTTCATCGTCTTTACCCGATTGCTCGGCCGAAATAGAACGCGTTTTTGTCAAAACCGTGGTGACACTGTTAGAACGGTTAGAACCAACCACCATAATTACACTACAGGGTCGTAGCTAGGCGGGGAGAGGTGCAGGGGGAGGGCAGTTACCCGCCAGATCAACGGAGATGCTATTACGTGGTCAATGACGCACTGCACACGATCAACTGCCCCACAAACGCAGGCGTGTTGTGCAGTTGCTTTGCCCCCAGGCAACATGAGTTATTAGCTACGTCCCTGATTACTCTTCTATAAGCCTGCGTGCGTATAGATGGACTGCCTGTTCAGTGGTGCAGGCAGCAGTATAGTGGCGCATGCTGTCGTGAGAGCTATAGGAGTGTCTTAATTCTTAGCCTGGGCATGCGATGTGTGCATACACTCAGTCCTAACGCTTCCTGTCTGACTCGATAATCGTCATTCTTTCCACCTTCAGGTTAATTTGGCCTTGAGGTCAGCGCGTAACCACTATATTGAAATGATCGTACATGAGGACAGTTATACAAACATGGGGCCGTTTCAGAAATATTCTAGCCGTTATATATATATATATATACATATATATACATATATATATAATTATATATATATATATATATATATATATATATATACATATATATACATATATATATAATTATATTACATTATATTTTTATTATTATCTTCTGTTGTAACATTTTGCAAATAATATATTGCAAATAATATGTGCGTATTAATTATTATTGTAGAGCTACGATGTGTTAATTCCTGACAACAACACCCTGATATAGAGTGAAATCGCGGGTCGCTCTCTATTCTACCCAGATACCGGCTCGAATTAACACCGCACGCGCAGTAAAATCCCCACCGCGACGAACAGCCATGCATGCAGCTGGCTATATGCCACGCAGCCGATCTCCCGTCTCTATACAAGGTCGCTCGGAACTATACCGCCAACGTCATGTATATACGCCGTTGGCTAATATAGCCATGTATATAGCCCGTGGCTATAATGACTGCCTGTAACCAGGTCACTAGATATTGCGCGACATACTGCGGCTCCAGTGTAGTATGCTCTATAGACATACTATAACACACAATAGTGTATATAGATATCTATCTCGAGTAGATAAGAGAAAAAATATGAGAGAAATAATTGTAGATAAAAAGAGAATATAGGAGATAATGGGAAACAGGAAGATAAGAATATAGTTAAGAGGATTTCCTCTAATAGCTACTCCTGATATCGGTTGTAGGGCCACAATAAAGGCCGGAGAGCGCAAGTGATTGCGCAGCAATCGAGTAATTGGTTTATTCGATTGGCGTGATCGAAAGGCAGCCCCAGCCAATCAGCATCGTGATGAGACGTTCTAAAAGACAATGTCAAGTGTCAAGTGTCGCGAAATCGGCAATTTGACGTGTATACGCATGAACACCACGTATAAACTGGACTAGATTGGCCGCCCTTCGCCCCGCAGGTAGTGTCAGCAGAGACACGCATAGAATTAATACCTAGTAAGGGTCTCTAAGCATTAGTCTTTTAAAATATTTCTACGCGGAAACCACTTCGCATATATATAGCGAGCACAGGCACTTGGAAAGAGTCAGTAAAAACTGAAAATAATCTGAACGCACATTCACAAATACTACCCCTCAATTACACTTCCACTGTTGTGTCATTGTATATCAACTTGCTTTCACAAAAACGAATGCAGAACTAGGCGCTCCCGCACATATATATCCTACCAGGAGTTAATGAGACTTTGTCTCATTAACTCCTAATTCTATCATTACCATGGCGACACAGCACACTCGAAGCGGCGAGTGCGGGAGCGGCTAGTTCCGCATTCGTTTTTGTGAAAGCAAGTTGATATACAGTGACACAACAGTGGAAGCGTAATTGAGGGATAATATTTGTGAATGTGCGTTCTTTTTATTTTCAGTCATTACTGATTCTGTCCCAAGTGCCTGAGATAGCGAGTGCCGACGAGTCTGTCTCGTCCATTGGTCAAAATACGAAAATGTAAATGATGCCGAAGTATCGATACAGCTTGCGAGGAAACGCTAGTTGCTGTCGTTGTTGCACGTGCATGGTTATTACAATAAAATCGGCGGATATGACAGGAGCTAGACCAATAAATTGGGCCCTAAATATTTGTTTGTATAACATATCGCTATCTTAAAAAAACGACAGATTATGCAGATACCCTTTAGGGCCTATTTTCTCGGTCAATACGGGCTGCTTGCACGCCCCGCACGTGGCAGGTCGATTTTATCCCACAGATAAAATATCACTATGGTCGTGTTTTTATCGATATCGTTGATAAAATATAAATATGCTTTATTTTTAGGAGACGATGGTTTAGATTACCTGAGTCAGGTGGACCAGCTGCTTGTCCATAAGCAGAAAGAGATGCTCGAAAGTAAATATGCGTTCGTATATATCGCTTGCTCGTTTAGCAGGCCTAATAATTTCTTAAATACGTAGTAAGTTCTTTCAATTTATTTCCACATTATTATTATTATATTATTATTGTTAGTAACATGTGACGTTTCAGCTGCGCCTCATTCGTTTTCCGTGTCCATTAGTTTTCACAGGTTGGGAAACGCAAAACAAGTACAAGATAGTTAACTCGATGGGACAACAGGTATATTTCGCCGTTGAAGGTATTGTTGCTATTTATTATAATACTTTAACGTGCGGTCATGATATTTTATGATAATTTAATACTCGTAGATAAATCTGCGCCTAGAATACAATTATTCACAGGTGGATATAATTCATTTCATTTCTACGGACATTGGCAACAACAGCTATGTATAGCGTAACATTAAAAATTACCACGTTATAACAACGGTTACAATAACCTAGTTTATAAAGAAAATATGTAAAGAGGATAGGGAGATATAGGGAGATAAGGAGATATCTAAATATTTATTCTAAATAAATAATTAAAAAGTAAACATGTAAACTATTGACTGAAGCTTGGTAAAATGAATTTTCAATAACAAAAGCGTCTCGTTTGTAGTGTCTGGTATGTGGGGGAGGCAATGCTGCGACAACATCCGCAGTTTTGCTATGAAAATACTTGACACATCGGGTAAAGAGGTTATATACATGGAGAGACCTTTGAAGTGTACATCTGTTATGTGCTGCTTCTGTGGCAACTGCTTGCAGGTAAAACCATTCCCATAATATTGGCAATACCAAAAGTAAATGATCGCAAATCTTAATCTTTGAGATTATTTTCCTCCGGTCATACGATCACGGCTGTAAATCGTCTTGTGTAACTTATGCGCATGCACAATAAAAATATTTGTGCACCCACACCCCAGGAGTTTCGTATCTAAATTTACAATAAGTATACAATTTCATCACAGGATAATATAAGCTTGCGTGTTGCATGTAATTATTGTTATATAAATCTATAACATGTTGAACTTCAACATATGTTATAAATGAATTGCAAACAACAATGAAGCTTAAATCCATAATTAATTTAATAAAAGTATGCCTTACTGCAATATATACATCACTTGCATTATTATATCATCGTATTTGTAGTCACACTAAAATAAATAATAAAGGTTGTAATCATAATTGTGTGATATTTTTGTTACTTTTTATGAAAAACAATTTGAAATTAAATTTTTATTAAATTAAATTAAACATTTCTATTTCATTCTCGTGTATCTTTTATTATAGCGTTGAAGCTTTATTCGTTATCACGTACTTTCGAGTGAAAAGTGATCGTGAATCGTTATGGTGATTTGTAATATGAGCCCCAGTGTTACTTCCACTAGGAAATGAAAGTGTACGCACCGCGTGGAAACTTGATTGGAACTATTCACGAAATCTTCAATCCCTGCAAGCCCAAGTTCGTCGTGAATAATGGGAGTAATGACGAGGTGTTCCGATTGGCGGGAGATGCGTGCGCATGCGCGTGCATCGGAGGCAGCGTCAATTTTGAGGTGAATTATTGTCACGAGTTCTTATAGTCACTACTCTCGTGTAAGGTATCTTACCTTAGCTGAAAGCACAAGCATGCCATGCACATAATGCCATCATTTATCTACGTCCTCTAAATAATATATCAATATGCAGATTGTTGTGAGTTGCTATGAGCTGTTATCATGAGTTGTTACACGTTTGCCGTGACCCTATAGGCGCGTTCACACTGGCGGGAATTAGCGGGATGCAAATCT
>NW_014577111.1:695158-706259 GCF_000485595.1 Priapulus caudatus | reverse complement strand
AGAGAGAGAGAGAGAGAGACAGAGACAGCGAGAGAGAGAGAGAGAGAGAGAGAGAGAGAAAAAAAAATTATGTGTCCGTGTAATTCATGTGGGTCGTGCAAACATTTTCGAACGTAGAGTCGCAAAATTATTTTGTAGAGTACATCGGATCTGTGTGATACAGAAACAGGGACGTTTGAGACGTATTTGACTATACGCCCGTGTGTGTGTGCGTGTGTGCGTGCGTGCGTGCGTGCGTGCGTGCGTGCGTGTGTGTCTGTTGTCTAATAGACGAATACTGGGTATGTAGCACCATTCGATACACAAGCTGTCTTTCAACTCAAGCAAACACTGTGCGTCGCATTTGTGCGCTCACGCTTTTCACGCTGTTTGATCGATGTTATTCGCCGATCCGTTTTTGTATATGCGTTCTAAATAATAACTATAAATAAAGCAAAAATGTATGTTTTATAGTTTTTATTACACTGACATAATATAAATATACTAAACACTATGTTCAAACGAGAACAACGACAAGTGCCAGAATTAAGACGTGTTACGGTCGAGCGAACTGCGACATGTCAGTAAACTATCGCTCTTCGCCGATATCGTATCAAAGTAATCGTAAATCTAACCACGTTGGATTGCTGCATAAATTACTACGTGACAGACAACTAGCGTCGCGCCGGACTTTTCAGAAATAATCTGGTCCTGGTCCATCTCTGTACGGGCGACCTCCATAGGGACCACCTCCATAGGGACCACCTCCGTAGCGACCACCTCCGTAGCGACCACCTCCGTAGCGACCACCTCCGTAGCGACCACCTCCGTAGCGACTACCTCCGTAGGGAT
This sequence comes from Priapulus caudatus, assembly GCF_000485595.1. Classification (NCBI taxonomy): domain Eukaryota; kingdom Metazoa; phylum Priapulida; class Priapulimorpha; order Priapulimorphida; family Priapulidae; genus Priapulus; species Priapulus caudatus. The sequence continues at coordinate 705,428 of NW_014577111.1, read as the reverse complement.
GACCGCCTGATCCCGGGAAAAAGCCGTGGAATCTACGAGGATTCCCCTGATGCACGTAGGCGTAAGGATGACGCGAGACAAACGAGTAGCTCTCTGCGCTGCCTCTCACATCACCGATCATGACCTGGCAGAAATACACCGTTAGACACCGAATACAGAAAACCGACTACGTTATATCGTACTGCTGTTAAATGTCTAGATGCTACCTAATTGATTAATAAGCCACTTTAGTAGTCCGTTCGTAAGGAGCGATAAAGGAAAACATAATTATAATATAATTATGATCATTCATTATCCTTTACAAATGTCATATCGTTTCAAATCGTAGATTGAGTAACCACCAAAAAACTATAGATATATGCACAATCTTACTAACTCGTGCGAATGAGGCCACTTAAAATATCTTGTCACATTTTATTATATTTTAAAACATTCTAAAAATCAGTTCACTGTTCATACTAAGTCTTATGTTCTAAGCGTACTTACAAATGCCAGGAGGCATAGAATAGAGATGGCAACGAAGAGACGCATTTTGTAGCCGGTTTAGCTTCGTCTAGAATAAAGCCAGGTTTACACCACTTTATTGCCGAATACGTATACCGATTCTACTCTGAACGTTATACTATTGCAAACATTAATATCGATAAAAACAATTGCTCGTTACTTATACTCTTACACTGCTACAGTCAAGTACTCATAGCGGAAATAAAACTGATACTGAGGAAAGGCAACGATACTTCCATGCTCTTTCACAGCTTTTATAATATATATATATATATAAATTCATTAAAGGTTACGGCAAGTAAATGGATATAACAATGTGACTATATTATTTACTCTTTATATATAATTATTATTACTGTTATTGCCTATTATTATTACTATTTACAAATACACTATAGTTAATATAACTATATATATATATATATATATATATATATTATACTCGGATACTAGTATACGATAAGTATTTGAACTCACCGGTGACTCCGCAGGATGTTCGTATGTAGACGTACGTGTATCTGATGTCGGATGCTCAGTACTGCGACAGCAGAGCTTTTATAGGAGGTGCTCATCGCTCAGAGACAATACATCATGGTATACCGGAGACATTCATTGGCAACCGCTGGCCTTTCCTCAAGCGAAAACCTCACAGTTGACATTGCAGCTTTGTCTTTTTCAGGGTAATATCGCACGAATTGTTGTCATCGTGCAACTTTACCGGTTACTGTCGTTTGCATTTTTGTTGCATACGTTAAGGGCAGTGTCACTCTGTGCTTTTGTTACAAGCCATTGTCTAACTTAGCCACTTGTTGTTCGCATTGTGTAGCAGCCGCCTCGTCTGTTGCCCTTCAATTTCGGTCACTTAAACCAGCTATTTATAACTGACGAAGAGGAGCCAGGTAGACAGATCGGTCATTATAAAACACGAGAAAGTGAAAGGACCTTACACCCATCACGGGGCTATTGTGGCAGAAAGGATCAAACGTGTGGACCCCGCAGACCAAGTGAGCTCACCATTATACTAAATCGTTACAATTTAAGCACTGCGATGTATTCTATTTTGGCGGCACGGACGTCGCGTGTATCGAGGTTAAAGACAACACAAAATTGCTATTTGACATTTTACGAGCCCAATTCTTATTCAACTATTTCCCTGACCGCAAGGTATCGTCTCCGTTGTTGTTTTTCAGCGTAACGCGTCAAGGACACGGACTTTCTATTTAAATCTTTTAATATTCAACAACTTGCCCTTTTACGTCTTTGTTGGTTTCTGTACGTGTTGTACATTTATCTTTTACTACTCACTAATATTAAAATAAGACCTCTGTGCTCTTTCGTTTCTTTAGATTTCGTGATTTTCTGCTTTCGTGGTTTTCTCTTTACACACAAGTATGCCATGTAAGTGGTCATCTCGGTGCAATTGTGCGTAATTGCGTTTTCCAATTAGAAATGGTTAGCTTGTCGGGTCGTCGCATTGTGGCCCCAGGCGCCCGCGTCTTCTCGCTCACATACCGGACAATTAAAATTTTTAATAAATTTACATTGTTTTTTTTATCATCATTATTGTTTAAACACGATCTGATTATTTTTGTTTCTTCGTGCAACGAATGAAACAATTTTTAATCGAACCCCATGTTATAGTTCTTCGTTTGCCTTCCCGCATTTTCACGGGACCAAATAACGACGACTTCCAATGTATACTTGTAATGTGTAACAAGAGCAAGGTCATACGCACTGAGCACTGATCATTAGCATACGAGAGCATGGTCCGCTACCACTCTGCTACGCGTACTGAATAAACTAGAAAATCAATGAATTCCATGACCTACTTCACACATCATCGATAGCCGAGCATTTTGTTAACGTGTAGCAGTTGTCTATCTTTAGATTATCTAAATAGAAATCATTAGATAAAACTTAAAACGCACCAGACTGAGGTAAAATATATTTATATCAACATATACTATCTTTAGAACTTTAGTATTAATTAGTAGACCGCCTAGACAAATGCCGCAACGTGACACAAAACAGACGAGACAGAAAACTGCTCAAGCAAACTGTTCGAGACCACTGATCTCTACTATACTAACTATACTACAAACTATACTACGTTAGTATAGTAGAGATCAGTGTTCGAGACTCATTAAACCGTGTGTCAATGGAGTCCTTGGACTGCGTCATAAAAACGGGTCATATTCTTGCAGATAATCGATAGGAAATGCAAAGAAATATAGGGGAATATGAATGTACATTACATTACACGGGCAGGTATATTAGAAGACGTTAAGTTATACTTACTGATCACCTGATACATCTGATTACCCCGGGGGGGGGTGCAGGGGGTGCGCCCCCCCTAAAAATTTTGAGTTGCCCTTTTTTCTGGCCCACGGAAATTTTTTTTCTCCAATTTTTAAAAAAATAATATAGATTTTTAAGCAGAAAAAATACTGAAAAATAAGTTGATGTTTTCCGAGGAGTTTTTTAGGGGGGACGGGGGGTCGACCCGACTTGTTTTCTGGGCTGCGACAGATCGCCACAGGCTGCGCCACCGTTGATTGCTTTGTTATAGACTGGTACCCTCCTGGGGTAATAACCCCCCTCTAATTTTGCTTCAATAATTTCATTCTGAATAGTTTTCGATGTTATCTTTGCATTTTTTTACTTAAAACGTACTTAGTAGTACTATTACTACATCCTCTCTGGCAAGAGCCCACTCATTTGGTCTAAATTTGGTAAAAGTAAGTACTACTGGCACAGGGGCGTGCCCCGGGTGGGGGGTCCAGGGGGTCCGGACCCCCCACCTGCTCGCGCAGAAAACGCATCTGAGGGGGTCTAATTTCAAAAATTTTCTGGGGGAGGGCCCCCCAGACCCCCCCTTCGCGTGCTCCCAAGTTTGGGTTACGGTTGGACCCCTCCCTGGTACAAATCCTGTACACGCCCCTGTGGCAAGAGTAATACTGAGTATGTTTTAAGTAAGATAATATATCAGTCATTGAAATTCAAGTTGAAGTTCAAGTTTTATAGTAAATGTATGAAACGGAAAGCATATAAATTAATACATGTAATGATTTCAATTTTCTTTTGTAATAAAAGTGTGTTCAATCCATATCGCAGTTTGATTTCACCGGGTACTAGTATTTTGTCGCTCTGATGGCAGTTAATTTCAAGCAAGTTGATGGTTTTTGTGGCTTTGTGGATTTTGCCTTGCACTGGAATTGTCTGTTTCATTGCTATGACAAGACTTGAAGTACAAAAATTTCGCCTCATATGCTCTGAAAATGCATAAAAAGGAGTCTGATTTTTAAAATTTTTCTGGGGGAGGCCCCCCCGACCCCCCACCGGTTCCTTCGCACCTGCTGTCCTCGCGCACGAAGCGGCGGCGCAGCCGCCGCTTCAGTTGCCCCTAACAAAATCTCAAAGTGCCCTTTCCCACCTGCACCCCCCCCCCTAGACAAAATCCTGCATCCGCCCCTGTGTTGTGTGTTTAGATTACAAGCATACAATTGCCTATAGCTTAAAAGATAGCCCCTGGGTATTGTTTATACGATGGTTGTGAGAGTTCTTAAAAAGAAAAAGAAAAACGTCTGTGAAGATTGTGTGTCATATCAGTATCTGCAAAAGGGCAAACAATGTATCTGTCAGCATACGTCGTATCTCGCGGATTAAATGGTACGCTTTTCTCAAAAAATGTCTCTAAAATCCACCTTACGTCCTAAACGTTGGTGTAGCTGAAATTATAGCTAAGATTTTATAGCCACAGTACGGCATATTATACACACCTCAACGGAATAGACTGCAGCATATACTAATCAATGCTGATAATGAAGAAGGCTTGTGAAATCCATGTTTATAGAAATTGAGGGCAAGAACACAGATCAACAAAATTAACCCTGGGGGGGGGGTATTAATAGTGAGCGTAGACCCGGTAGTGGATAGGGCTATCATCAATAAATAGGTCAATCATCTTTTATCTTCTGTTACCCGCTAACTAGGACGTGCGTATAATGCTTTATCATGTCTGATAAGCCGCGAAATACGATATCAAAAATCGTGTGTGAAGGTGACGGGTTGCATGCTAGCTTCTTTATACCGTCAATATGTCAATGTGTTTTTGGGGCATGTGTCAATAAACCATATGAAACTATATTTATCAGTCTGCCAAATTTGGCTTGCCAATTACCTTAGATCGCTAACAACAATCATATTTGCATTATTAAAAATATAAATGATCAAGAGGAAAATATAATCAGACATGTATAGATGATTTATTTACAATGATATTTTATAGCATTGACGTGTACAACAATACTTTAATATTTTAAATATAAATATATAAAACGATATCTGCAAGGAATAGCGCCTGTCACAGTGGGGTTAAAATGTCATTTGCCAATGAGCTCATGGTCGTTACCTTAATTATCAGATTAGTTATTAGTTATGACATATGTGCATGAAATCATTATGAGAAGGAATTCATGCTGGAAAAAGATACATAATCCCTTTAATCGCGAGATTGTATTGAATGTTAGTGCGACTAGTCAGCATTCTGTTCTCCCACAGTAATTCATACACGTATTCAACGATATAGATTGTACGTATCTATACTTTCACACTTTCTTCATCTAATGATGTAATAAATTACTACGTCACGCGAAATAGCATCGCGCCGGGCTTGTTAGTAATAATCTGGTCCAGGTCAATAATAACGACCTCTGTACGGGCGACGTCCATAGGGACCACCTCCGTAGGGACCGCCTCCGTAGCGACGACCTCCGTAGGGACCACCTCCGTAGGGACCGCCTCCGTAGCGACGACCTCCGTAGGGACCACCTCCGTAGGGACCGCCTCCGTAGCGACGACCTCCGTAGGGATGGTCTCTTGAATCCGGGAAAAAGCCGTGGAATCTACGAGGATTTGCTTGATGCACGTAACCGTAGGGATGGCGCGAGACAAACGAGAAGCTTTCTGCGCCGCCTCTCACCTCACCGATGATGACCTGCCAGAAATACACCGTTAGACACCCGTAAAACTTCGTCATTGCTGTTAGGTACCTGCTACTTATGGCTTACTGTTACTAATTACCAAACTGATTTCTATAGTGTTGTTGAGAGATCGTTCGTAAAAATCAATAAAATGAAACATCATTTGTTATTATTGTTCATGCTTTATTACTGAGCAATTTCGTCTTATCGATTAAATGATCACATGAAATTTACTTACATACACAATCCTGCTGAAGATGACGTTTAATACAATAGGGTATATTTTATTATTTTGAAGCATACGAAAAATCACTTCAATGTTCATATTTATCAGATGTTATGATTTGTAATTTTACTTACGAATGCCAGAATGCATAGCACGGAGATCGCAGCAAAGAGACGCATTTTCAACATGGTGTATGTTCGCCTATAATTAATAAAGTGCAAGATACATTTATATATTGACTCTAAATTGAACGTAACGCTATTTTCTTAAATGGATAACGTAAATTAGATCTATACGATAACAGCTTCTATTACACGTTCGTTAAATTCTACAAATTCTACACTCTAGGGTCCCGGGGCGTGAAACTGATGTTGATAAAAGGCAATTTAACAAGAAAGCAGAAGCTAAACATTTAAACACTCGAGTTTAGTATGAGCTCATTTAATGCTGCAATAAGTACATTATTACCATTAAATAACATGCTCAGTTATAACTATCAGTAGGTATTATGAAAATAGGTAATAGTAGGCCTATACGATAAGTATTTGAACTCACCGGTGACTCCGCAGGACGTTCGTATGTAGACGTACGTGTATCTGATGTCGGATGCTCAGTACTGCGACAGCAGAGCTTTTATAGGAGGTGCTCATCGCTCAGAGACAATACATCATGGTATCCCGGAGACATTCATTGGCAACCGCTGGCCTTTCCTCAAGCAAAAACCTCACAGATGACATTGCAGCTTTTTGTCCTCTTCAGGGTGACACTATACGAACTGTTGTCATCGTCTGAGTTGAGCGGTTATTGTTGTTTGCGTTGTTGTAACAGTCGCATTGTCTATTGCCCTTCACTTTCGGTTATTTTAAACTACTGTTTACGATAATTACGGAAAGCGTGCTAGATACTGCACGATGTATAGGCAGAGTAGCTAGACTATTGAAAACCCTGAGAATTGACCTTAACTATTCAAATGGCGACGCTATTGAAGCACGAAAACCCCGGAATTACCACAAATTTTTACCTTACATTTGTAGGTATAGTGAGGTAAAGAAAATGTACATAAATACTCATATTATGAGAGCAATTTCCATTCAACAATAATTCATTTTTTCATTTCATTACTGAACACTAGCAACATCACTAACACATATCGTCGACTATTGTTGTATTTCTGCGCGCTAACCACCTTTTTATATTCAATGTCATCTTTTTTATAAATTTATCATCTTATTTGGCCTCATTATCTCACTTCCTAGTAGCGTCTTCGTCGGTTAATTGTTTTACAATGTACTTCACTCGCGTCTCACATATTTCTCGTACCCTTCAATCTTAATTGCTACATATTTATGCTTTCAACGTTTCTATATATATATATATATATATATATATACTATAGTAATATATAACAAATCTAAATAAATTAGCGATTAAGGGTGTTTCAAATGTTAATTAACGAGCTTCGAGATGCTCATCTCTTCATCAGCGTTTTCAGCTTGATATACACACACGCACACGCCACGCAGCACGCCACGAGGCACGGACGCACACGCACACGCACACGCCACACACACACACACACACGTACACACACACACACACACACACCACACACACACACACACACACACACCCACACACACATCACACGACGCGCACACAACACAGACACACGCACACAACACACACACACACACACACACACACCAACAACCACACACACACACAACGACACACACACACCACGACACGAAGTCATATATATATAATATATATATATATTATATATATATATATACTATATATATTAATAGTAATAATATACTTAATATATATATGTATCATTCCTTTTGCATTTCGAATACAGCACATCGGATGCTTTATTCTAGGCGGCTGTAGCACCTACTTTTGCACTGTTTTTCCGTAAGTGCGTGACCCCCATTTCGCATATTAGTTACGTCGTAACCTGGGCATCTCTAAGTGTCCATTCTAGCGCTCTATATATAATTACCCCCTCCCACTTTTCTTCTCCTCCGTCCGCAACTCTCTTCCCCCCTTCTCTCTCTCCCCCTTCGTTCGCTCTCTTCTCTCCCCGTTCGTTCGTCTGCGTTCTCTCTCTCTCTCTCTCTCTCTCTACTCTCTCTCTCTTCTCTCTCTTCTCTTTCTCTCTCTTCTCTCTCTCTCTCTCTCTCTCTCTCTCGTTTCTCTCTCTCTTCTCCTCTCTCTCTCTCTCTCTCTTCTCTCTCTCTCTCTCGCTCTTCTCTCTCTCTCTCTCTCTTTCTCTCTTCTCTCGCGCGCGCTCTCTCTCTCTCTCTCTCTCTCTCATCTCTCTCTCCTCTCTCTCTCTCTATATATATATATATATATATATACTATATACTTATATATATATATATCATCTGAGAGTGGCAGGAGCGCTTTGGGGGACGAGGCGAATTGGACCATAGTCCTGGGAACCATGAAATACCAAATAAGTTTTGCCCTGATTCGGTAATAGAATACGGACAACCAGGGCCGACATAAATACAGAAAGCCTTGAATTGCACTTTTATTTTTACTGGGAACTGTGGGAAACTGATGGTATTATTAAATATGTGTGTGTTTGTGTGCGTGGCGCCGCGCGCGCGCGCTTGGTGGTGTGTGTGAGTTGTGTGTGTGTGTGTGTGGTGTGTGTGGTGTGTGTGTTCTGTGTGTGTGTGTCGTGTGTGTGTGTGATGTGCGCGCGTGTGCATGTGTGTGCACGCGCGTGTGTGCCTAATCGAATTGACATAAGAAGACGAGCCCTCTGAATAACTACTTATAAATGCTCTACATACACCGCAACACTATAGTTAGTTTATATTTTGGTTTATTTCTATTTATTGGAATATTTTATAAAAATATATAAACGGTACTAAAATTCTACACGAGCAGAACAAACGGAGGTTGAAAGCTGTGAGCACCGGTTAGTGCTGCTACGTAGTGAGAAAATCTAGAACTACGAGTAGAAATGAAATTCGCCATATTGCTGTTGATCTTGGTTGCCTACGGTGGTTAGGGTAGTCTAAATAGTAAATATATGTGTGGACCATGTATAAATCTTAAAATAAGTCTAGCTATATTATCACCAAACAGTATTTTCTGGCTACTGAATCACCTACACTATCAAACAGCAGCAATTTTAGTTTAATGCTTATTGAATATTGTCTAACGCCGCACAAGCATTTGGAATCTACACTGCACTGTGTACTGTAGACGTACAGTACAGCCGGGGCTACAGTCACACCACACGTACGCCGCTGCATATTTAGTATTATTTACACATGATATATGTTGTAAATATATATATAGTAAATACGTCACAATCACTGGATATGAGGTTGAAATTTTAAAATGTTTATCCAAGATGCAACTTGCGAGGAATTTTTATTCCCCAATGGTGCCATGTTCGGCCACCGGCCACCCTTAGTTGTAATCGCATAACCAACACATTGTTACTGCTGCTGCACTCCTGCCAATGCTGAGTGTTGCTGAGTATGTAGTATCCCCAGGTTTGTACACATTGGGGGAAATTCACCTTCCCTGGCCAGGGTGTAACATTTGACAAGTCAAATGGATTTACTAAGCTGGCCTACTGCCTTTTTTCAGTTACATGTTTTTGAAGACTAAACCCCAACAAACTTGCTTATTATTTTATTTGCAAATTACATTGAAATATACAGAATTTATACACCAACATATAGAGGTGCGCGGTATTACCAGTATACCGCGGTACGTGACCTGTACCGGTACGTACCGCGGTACTTTGGTTGGTGTAGGCCTACCGGCTTTTTTGAGCTATTTTTATCACATCCATTTTATTTCACTTCCTCGTCATTGCATAGCTTTATAAATTCATCTCCGTCGATCGACACCATTCACGCTATATTCGTGTATCTCCAGCACCTATTCTATATGCCTAGTAGATAGTCTGCACTGTTTTATTTGTACATACTTCATTACTTCAGACTGGTTCTAGCCGTACGACACTCCTACTCTCGCTCATGTTTGCTCCAAAGGAATTACAAGATATAGCAGATTACAAGAATAACGCGACGCAGCGACTGCCAGGCGTTTAAAAAAATACATGTGTGAGCGCGCGGCAGCGGTGCCTTTGATGGGAGAACGGGGCGCGATCGATCACGAGCGTGTAGCGCGTTTCACTAAAGCCCGCCACAAGTCTTTGACCTTTGAGTTATATTCCTCTGACCTGTTCTTGAAATCGCGGTATACCGCGGTAATACCGTGATACTTTGGTAAAATACCGCAGTATACCGCGGTACAAAAAATTTCGCGGTACCCAACTCTACCAACATACCAACAAACCATAATTCTATACCCAAACCAAACTGCATGCAGCGCCCCCTTTGTACAACTTCGGATACCACTGCCACAAGGCTGGTACTATTTTTCTAGTGGGCGGGGCTCCGGGGAAATCCAGATGAGACGGGATACGAGAGAAGTGTTGCCGAAAGGAGGTGTTGATCCTAACCGCTGAGCACTGATCTTGCGCGCAGTTCCGCGGCAAGGCGCACGCGACCGC
>NW_014577111.1:688758-691822 GCF_000485595.1 Priapulus caudatus | reverse complement strand
ATAGTAAGCAGCTTCTCTGGTGTCTTCCCGTTTCGCCATTTTCCCACTTCGCCATTTCCCATTTCGCCATTTCCCATTTCGCCAGTTTCCCATTTCGCCATTTTCCCACTTCGCCATTTTCCCATTTCGCCATTTTCCCATTTCGCCATTTTCCCATTTCGCCATTTTCCCATTTCGCCATTTTCCCACTTCGCCAGTTTCCCATTTCGCCAATATTTTATGATGCTTCCACCCCCTGCACGAAATTGATCCTTCCATTCTTAAAAAAGAGTCATTTCTAGGGTTAGGGTTAGGGTTAGGGTTAGGGTTAGGGTTAGGGTTAGGGTTAGGGCTAGGGTTAGGGTTAGGGTTAGGGTGCCTGTACATGATCCATATGTTTTGATATGTACGATTTCGCCTTCTTGTTCTGGTTCAAATAAATAGTTGACTCCATATCTAAAGATTCGTTATAATTTATTCATTACAGAGGCATACTTTTAACCCACCTCGAACAAGGGGGTGGTCGGGGAGATAGGACGAAATGGCGGAATGGGAAACTGGCGAAACGGGAAACTGGCGAAATGGGAAACTGGCGAAACGGGAAACTGGCGAAATGGGAAACTGGCGAAGTGGGAAACTGGCGAAATGGGAAAATGGCAAATGGCGAAGTGGGAATTTTTAATGGCAAATGGCGAAGTGGGAAAATGGCGAAACGGGAATAAACTGTTACAAGTATAACACACAAAGAAAGGCAAGTATCCTTCGCTACACTGAAGTTAGTTAGTGTAGCATGTGGAACTGTCGACCGGGTACGAGTCTAGGTTATAGCCGGCCGAGCCGTGTGCAGGATAAAGTGCTAGCGAAATGCTATGCATATAGCCTTGTTGCGCCATCTATCGCATGCCATATGTACTACACTGATGTGGGGGCCTCAACTAGTCGCTGGCAGAAAAAATTTCATCTCCGTTTTTTACAGCAAACCAAGCGCGCCGAGTAGCGAACCAAGAATTACGACCATTTTTAGGAAATCTCTAGTTATGTGGGTAGTCAAACCCGTCGTGCAATCGCCAGAACTGCTCAACTCAGCGAACTTGCTACATACTTGCTATATAGGACCTGTTAAAATTGCTATTCAATGAGTGCAACGTTGTTGTGTTAGTGTGCCGCTACGCGGCGTGTTTCGCGCTTTGCGCGACATACGGGCTGCCGATTGTCCAGTTAAATTTGCCACGTAGCCAACCAGAAGGTTGACGATCGAATCCTTATCTTGTATGTAGATATACGTGAGAGCCTCTATCTGTTTAGGTTTGAGTTTGTGGGTAACACCAACTTTCTTCGTCGTAACTTGGCAAGCATTCGAAAAATTCATGATAAATATTAAATAAACACGTGAACTTAGTTTAGTAAACAGCGTAGGCCTATGATTTGAAAGTAGTAAATGGGCGCACAGTCCGCGCACTATTTCGTATCACTATTTTATCAAATTTTTAAGATGAAATAATTGTCCGATTTTTATTATCTTTGTAACTTTTACAAGTACAAACCCTATTACATAGGACACGAGTAATGTGGTCGCTGTAAAACATCGTAAAAAAGCGTGAGAAATTCTTACGGAAATCTACTTGTAGCAGTGTACCGTAGAGTTTGGACGCTCGCCCGAAACTGGACGCTCCTAAGTGCGCATGCGCGCAGGCGCCTCTTGTTTTGCAAAGCCGCATGCGCAGCATGCGCAGTAGTCATCTGCGCATCTCGCCCATCGAAACGGTCGCAATAAACAAACATGGCGGACAACCCGGTCACTGATGGAAACGTTTGATTGAAACAATTTGCAATATTTACTAAGTTAGTAAGACTGTGTTATGTGTGTCAAGTTACAAGGCAAAACAAAAAGAAAACAAAAGAGCATGGCTACTATTTCCTACGGCCCTGCTAAACAAGATTCAAACAAAAATAAAACGAGAAAAACAAAAGAGCATGCGCACTTAGGAGTGTCCAGTTTCGGGCGAGCGTCCAAATTCTACGGGACAGCAGCACTTGAGCGCAGCGAGAGCGCCATCTGTTGTGGAGTTTGTACCCAAACCTTACCCTGAGGCGTGTTCAGGAGAGCGAGCGCTCGATGCGAACGCTCGATGAACGAACGCAGCGCCTCCTGAATTCAGCGCTGGCAGCTATGGATCCGTGCGCCGAATGCATAGGTTGGCGCACGGATCCATAGCTGCCAGCGAAGTCTGGAATTTTAGTGGGGGACACAGAGGGCAGAGATTTGGGACGTGGGAGGAACTCGCGACTTAGATGGGGAGTCGTACAGATAAGGGGGCGAGAGCGAAGGTTTTGATTTCGCGGTGGTTCCATTTACGTGTGGTCTTAGGCGTTTTCACTTTAAGTTGTACAGCGCCCCATGACGCCTGTCCTATGTAACACTTGATATGTGAAAATCAGAGAGATCACACCATGATTGCATGAAGAAATGGATGACGATGTTGTACGAGAGAGTATGCGCATTATGTGGCTATTCGTAACATCAAACTCATTCCTCTGCGTATTGCTCTGCTCTGTGCTGCTACAGAACGTCATGACAGCAGTATCTACGTTGTGTTGAAGGGAACTGTCGACAGCCAGGGGCGGATCCAGAGGGTTTGGGTGACCAGTTTCCACAGTTCTAGTCAGAGCTAGGGGTGTCTGGGGGCATGGCCCCCCGGGAATTTTTAAAAAATTAGGTTATATTTGGTGCATTCTGGTGAATTTTGAGGGTCAATTCTGAAGATACCCAGCCTGTGACCGGTTTCTGGAAACCGGTGCAAACCGGCCTAAATCCGCGCCTGGACAGCCGTCATGTTGAAGATGTCGGCGACGTTGTTTTGCCTGAAGTTCTTCATGTAACGTGATGTTCTGCACACAATGGCCAACTTCGTCAATATGATCGATTTGGATGACATTTGTCACGCGTAGTTAGACTTATATTGCTGAACGGCGCATATATGACCGCCGGAGAATGTATAATTGTACAGCCAGCTGTACATGAGGTGTCTTCCCATTTCGCCATTTTCCCACTTCGCCATTTCCCATTTCGCCATTTCCCATTTCG
>NW_014577111.1:669116-687915 GCF_000485595.1 Priapulus caudatus | reverse complement strand
ATGAAAAGTGAAATAAAGTTGAAATAGATTGCAAATTGACGTCAGAAATGTTAGATTCGCATTCGCCAGATTTTTCGTCGCCATCTTGTAAACAACTCGCGCACTGAGCGAACAGCTTTTCAAACTTGCGCGCAAGCGCTCGCGAGCGCTTGCTCGCGCAGTGTCGTTCAGAAGGCGAGCGCTCGCGAGCGCTCGCGAGCGTTCGGTCTCCTGAACACGCCTCTGGTACTAGTATTCGTAAAGGTTAATCAAGGTGGCCTTAGAAACCTATTTAAATTAATAAAATTTTAAAGAAATAAACTAAACACAACTTTAAATTATTATCTGTTGACCACTGTTTTTGCAGTAGGAGACGATGGCGGTTTAAAAACATGGAGGAGGCTGTCCCAACGTCTGTTGCTTCCAAGGTTCCTTTTCTGGAGGTATGCAATCAGCTTGAAAAAATTAGCCAAAGATGTGGACTTGACAAGAAGAAAAAGAGGCTAGAGGAGTTTGTTGAAAAATGGAGATCATTTCATGACAAAATTCACAAGGATAATCAGAAAACCGTATGTATATTTGTGTCTAGTACTAGTTACTACCTGTCACAAAATTATGCTTCCATAAACTTTATTAGGATTTTTGAATTTCATACTTTGTAGTCCTTATGGATAGTAATCCCCTGAGCTATGGAAACTGAAAATTCACCCATACGGAATTTTTAAATTATGACAAATACATTTCAGCCTGTGAATATGCCTTTACAGGCATTTTATTTCAAAATGATCATGCGTGTCTAAAGTGACAAATTCGAGCCCTGTCAGTAAATCGGTCATCGGTCGCAGTCGGTCAAATTTAGCTTCGATGACTATGGTGAAGACAATGTGTGTATGGGGCAGACTTTTTCCTTTTTTTCCTTTACCTGGTGTTCCCTGCATCTTCCCTCTTGGCTTTCATACTTAGTTTAGTGAAGATTGTCGACTGTATTATCATTGTTGAAGATGAGAAGAAAGAGACCATCCAGCAGAAGTGCAAGCAGTGGAGCTAAGAGGGCCCGCAAAGGAATCACCCTGGATGTAAAACTTGACGTTTTACGGAGGTTTGACAATGGTGAAAAGCTTAGTCACATCGCAAAGGCGATGGGTCTTGCTACGTCAACTATCAGTACGATACGGGACAACAAAGACAAGATTAGGTCAAGCGCACAAGCGGCCACGCCTTTAACGGCTCGTACGTTGTACTTTCATAGAAGCGATGTGATGCTTAATATGGAACGACTGCTTAGTGTGTGGATTGAGGACCAGGCCCAGAGTAAGGAGCCGATAAACACAACGGTCATTCAGGAAAAGGCAAAAAGTTTATATTATGATCTGCAGGAAGAGAAAGGCGCAACTTCCAAAGCGAAGCCATTTCTAGCTAGTAAAGGCTGGTTTGAAAGGTTTAAGAAACGATTTAATATGCACAACATTACGATAACCAGTGATGCTGCCAGTGCGAATTCAGAAGCTGCGTTTAAATATCTCGACGAGCTGAGGAAAATTATTGACGAAGGTTGCTACACACCAGAGCAAGTGTACATCGTGGATGAAACTGGACTCTATTGGAAGCGCATGCCTGCTAGGACATTTATTGCAGAAGAAGAAACTTTGACGTCAGGTTTTGTAGCTTCCAAAGATTGCCTAACACTTCTTATAGGAGGAAATGCTACTGGCGATGTGAAATTGAAGCCTCTAATGGTGTACCATACTGAAGATCCAAGGGCTCTTAGAGGCTATGCTAAGCCTAACTTACCGGTGATATGGCGCTCAAATAAGAAAGCTCGAATGACTATGAACCTTTTTCAAGACTGGTTC
The DNA here is from genome assembly GCF_000485595.1 of Priapulus caudatus. NCBI lineage: Eukaryota > Metazoa > Priapulida > Priapulimorpha > Priapulimorphida > Priapulidae > Priapulus > Priapulus caudatus. Next base: position 686,083 of record NW_014577111.1, on the reverse strand, counting down.
ATTAACTACTTTAGCCCTGCTGTTGAAATGTACAGCGAAAAGAATAATATCGCTAACAAAGCATTGCTCCTTTTAGACAATGCACCAAGCCACCCAGTGAACTTGAACGATCTTTCCGATAACGTGAGAGTGGTGTATATCTCCAAGCAGTTGCTTCAGCCGATGCATCAAGGTGCAATCGCATACTTCAAGGCGTATTATCTGCGGCGAATCTTTAAGCAACTTCTAAACGCAATCGACGGTAAGAGTGAGCCTGCAGTCAGGGACTTCTGGAAAAAGTTCAACATCATGGATGCGGTAGAGGTCATCACCGAGTCGTGGGACGAAGTGACCTCATCAGCTATGAGTGGTGTTTTGGAGAAAATATGGCCGGAGTGCATCCATCACACTCCGGGTTCTCTACAAGTGGAGAATATACGTCACGTTCATCAAGACATCATGGCACTTGCACACGATGTCGGCTTTTCAGACGTTGACGAAAATGACGTAGTCGAGCTGCTACAGTCCCTCAGTCAAGGGCTGTCTAATGAGGATCTGCTACTGTTGGAACAGTCACGTGTCGCACAGGAAGCCACCGATATAGAAGCTCCGTCGACTCCACGTCAGTTGACGACAAAGCGGATGGCGAAAGGGTTTGCCCTCATCGAAGAAGCTTTGCAGATCTTTGCTGCGAGTGATCCGAATCGTGAGCGCAACCTCGAAGTTTCTAGAGCCATTCACCGGGACATCGGCTGCTACCGGAAGCTGTATCATGAGAAGATGCGCCGAAAACGTCAAACGCCTCTGGACACGTTTTTGACCACCAGTGCCGAGCCTAAAGCACCTGAAGCAGACGATGACGACGAAGAATTTCAGGGGAAGGCAGCTTATAGCTGCGCATTCCCCACTACCTAGCTGTAACTCCCATTCTTCCCCTTCGCTCTCATACGACACTCGGCGTTGTTTCTGGTGAGTTAGATTCGAGTCTATTGGGTATTTGTTATCACGAAAATAAAATAATCACCGGTTATATAATGGAAGTCATGTTGTGGAATTCTGCATTATGGTAAATGCACATCCCTTTAGAGTTTATACTGTTCTGAATTTATCCTCCTGGATACATCATTTCCATAAGCCGGGGATTACTGTAGATATAATCAGGAGTCTATCAATAGACTATTGATAGACTCCTGATATAATGTAGGCCAAATATCAGAAACAGTGCATTCCAGAAAAGAATCGTTATCTTCTGTGTGGTGTGTTCATTCCATTTCAAAGCCGATTTTTATCTGGCTAATAATGGTAACATGATTTGGTTTTCTATGATTTCAGAAAGATTCATTCTACCCTGCTATACGACTTTTCCTGCCTCAGTTAGAGAAAGAACGGGCTGCATATGGAATAAAAGAGGCGAGTGTCTAATTTCATTAAAGTTATGCTGTGAAGTTTAGTCTCAGACTAACAAAAAAAATTGAAAATTAAACAAAATCTGCATAGCCTATTGATAGGGGTGAGTATTGCGACCAAAAACCGTATTGCAATATATTGCAATACGACAAAACCGTATTGCAATATTTTCCAATACGTATTGGGAAGTGTATACCATGCATGATATAGTAACAATTTGATGGTTTTAATATCATCATATATTGTATTATATGACATGATTTAATTTCTCATGTTTTTCTTGAGAAACAGAAGCACGGCAATGTTTTCCGCTGACAGTGCAACCCTCTGTGCCGTAACAATGTCACCCGCTGTACTGAATACCCTGGGTTTGTCTATATTCAGGCCGGTACAGGAGATAATTTGCATATTTTGTCACGTGGTTTGTGTTATAACCAATCAGATGTAATCGCGGTGGAGAAGGAGGGGAGAAGCTGATGGAGAAGGAGGAGGGGGAGAAGGGAGAAGGTGGTGGAGGAGGGGGAGAAGCTGGTGGAGGAGGAGGGGAGAAGCTGGTGGAGGAGGAGGAGGTGGTGGAGAAGGTGGCAGGGAGGTGCCCTTCTCCCTGGCACCACCTTCTCCCTTCTCCACCACCTTCACCACCACCTTCTCCACCACCTCCTCCTTCTCCACCAGCTTCTCCCTTCTTCCCTTCTTCATTCTCCACCAGCTTCTCCCCTCCTCCTTCTCCACCACCTTTTCCCTTCTCCCCTTCCTCCTTCTCCACCAGCTTCTCCCCTCCTCCACTAGCTTCTCCCCCTCCTCCACCACCTTCTCCCTTCTCCCCTTCCTTCTCCACCAGCTTCTCCCCTCCTCTTTCTCCACCACCTTCTCCCTTCTCCCCTTCCTCCTTCTCCACCAGCTTCTCCCCTCCTCCTTCTCCACCACCTTCTCCCTTCTCCCCTTCCTCCTCCTTCACCATCTTCTTCACAGCTGGAATTGACGTCCGAACACGCGATTACATCTGATTGGTTATAACACAAACCACGTGATAAAATATGCAAATTATCTCCTGTACCGGCCTGAATATAGACAAACCCGAATACCCTCTCGGAAGGCACTGACGTAGCTGGAATACACAATACCCCTGCTGCATAATTGGCTAATACTGGATACTGAAACTAAAACTGAAACTGAAACAGTGGGTGCTCGCTTCAGCTTGTATCGCGCGCGCGCGGGCACTCAGGTGAGCATATAGGCTATATATAGACTCCCTAGTTGCCGTGCTCTCTGCCTTGCGCACACGGCTGCCCCACTCTGCCCGCGCAGTAGTACCGCGCAGTGCTCCATGCAGTGGTTGCTTACCAGTAATACTGTATGCGTCGTGCAGGCATTGTGCTTTCGTAATATATACACCGCCAGTGCATAATTTTCGAGCCCATTAACAATATAGACATGAAGGCAAGTGTCAAGTAATTTATTTCTTGTTATACCACCGTATCGTAAAATATCGATATCCGGAAGTTGTATCGCGATATATCGAGTTTTCAAAATATATTGCAATATACCGATATACCGGTATATCGTTACACCCCTACCTATTGATACAAAATTTCTAGGGAATAGAATGTGTAGATAGCGTGATTAAAGGAGCCCTAGTATTCTAATCAACGTAATATGCCAAAAGCAGAACTTTTTCAGAAGTATGCTGATGAGTGTAAGGGGAGGATTCCTAGGTTAAGCATGTATCATGTTACATTTAAAGTACTCTGTAGTTTAGCGAACTTCCACTATATTTTTTTTGTCTCGAATAATCTAATTGCTATTAGCCTTTTTTCATATTGTTTTTTTTTTTGAAATTCAGACTACATTGGCTAAAGAATATATAAAGATCCTGTGCATTGCTAAGGACAGTCCGGATGCTCTGAAGTTAATAAATTTCAGATCTCCAAAACAAGCAAAAGATGTAAGTTGCAACATGTGTGCAGAAACAGTGGAGAATCACTTCTTATATTTAGTATTATGTGCTTCTACTATGCTGTACATTTCATCGGAACTTTTTGATCTATAAAGATCCGTGACACATGCAACGTTTTCAGTACAGAAAATATACATACCATTACGTATGTACAGTTTAGTAATAAAAAAACATCCCTCGTTTACTAATGGAGGTCAGTAATCAAAACATCACGGCTCAATTGATAAATAACAATGTTAATACAGGGCTCGAATTTCCCCAGTTTGAGGACTAATCCGTACGGATTTGTTCCTTCACAAATGAGCAAATCCGCTCAAAATCTAAGTAATCCGTACAGGGTAGGCTAAATTTTACTATGAAAGAAAAAATTGCATGCAGGACAAACTGTCCTGAATAAAATACCTTATAAAGCTAATAATACCTATAAAGTTAAACATTACTATTTGTCAGATAGTTGATTGAAATGCTGTATAATGGCTCTGCCACCACAGACTCTGTGTCTGCTCTGTGTACATTTAATGATTTTAAGACAAAGATAATTGCAGAGGCGGAAGGAGCACTGTAACGGCAAGTTATTTTTAAGTAATCCGTACGGATTTCCTTCAGGGTTCCTCATGTAATCCGTAGGGTAATTTACCCTACGGATTAGCGGATTACCTCTGAATTTCGAGCCCTGTTAATATACAGTATGACATACTTGCTGAGAGACCACCATATAATAGAAATGTTGATAATGTAAATACATATGACAAACGCACTGTAAATATAAATTTGTTTGCACCACTGGTACTGATCTATACCACATAAGTTAGAATACCTTCCATGGTTGCCATCTTGTTTATAATATCACAGGGGACAGATTTTGCAGCAGTTGCATATTTCGTACTAAAGAATCGGTGTGTTGCGAAGGGGACATTAACTATAAAAGATGTGAATGACTGCCTGGATGGAATTGCTGAGGGAAATGTCAGTAAAAACCGAGGTAAGCAACAAGATTCTGGTAAAAACAAATTTAAGCAACAAAGATACTGACAAAAACAGATGTAACCAACAAGGGTGCTGGTATAAGCAACGATAAATGACATAAAGTCCTGTTAAAAACATTAGTAAGCAACAAAGGTGCAGGCAAAAAAGGGCAAGTGAGAAAGATAAGTACATTGGATAAAGCCAATGAACAAAGCAATGTCATTAGGGTGAATCTGGGTTTTAGCGTGTTTATGTGTATGTGCGTGTGTCGACACGAGCGCATGTTTTGCATTTCTCTTGGTTCTTCATTATTGTATTAGTTATTCAATCAAATTATCGAGTATTTTACTTATAATAAAATAACCGATTTGTAGTTCAGCATCTAAAACTATACATGTAGTATGTAGGTATTCTAACATAATGTGTTGACAGTGTTACATGCTATCTTTATTCTCAGGGATGAAGGTATATGAACCATTTTAACCTCATCTTTGTCTTATAGTGTTAGCTACAAGGAATCTACAGAAACTGATTAGAGAATGCACAGCACTGGAGCAGAAATGGCTGATAAGAATGATCCTCAAGGATATGAAAATTGGCATTAGCCAGTCATCGGTATTTAAAGTATTCCATCCAGATGCTGAGGACATGTACAATGTCACAAACAACCTAGAAAAGGTGTGCAGAATGTCAAAACGTATAGAACGTATCGTTACTATTAGTAATACAACTACACGATTGCCAGGATTTTAAATTCCTTGCGATAAAAACATGACAGTGTTTCCTTGATATTTTTTCCTTTATATCCCGGCAAAATCTATTCATCATTTATCTTCAATTTATAGGTTTGCCTGCAGTTGCATGACCGCAGCAAAAGGTCACACGAAGTGGAAATCTCTGTGTTCTCGTGTTTTAGGCCAATGCTTGCAGAACAAGCTTCACCGGAAAAGGTCTGCATTATAAAATTACTCTGTGTATTACAATTAGTTGCTGTTGTATGTCACCATGGATAAATCTATATAGACAGTGGATGGCACATTATATGTCCATTTCTTAAATTTCTATGTAAACGAATATCGTTATGTTTCTTTGACAAATTACTGACAGTAATTTGATAAAATTGCTTATGTAGCATTAGTGTTATCTTGAAAACTATTCGACAAATTAATACACATGTGTGAATGATTTCATATAGGTTGAGAAACTGATGGGTCATGGTAAGTTCTTCATTGAGACAAAGTGGGACGGTGAAAGAATGCAACTTCACAAGAAAGGAAATGAATACAAGTACTTTTCTCGAGGGTCAGTTAGTAATACTATTCACAGTGTTAATTCTTCTTATGAAAATCATAACTGTTTTATTATGTGATTAAAATTTAAAGTATAGGACACCACACTATTCTTAAGAATATGTCCCAAGTTTTATTATGCCAGTCTTGTGATCGTACATTGGACACAATGTTACAGGGGATACGAGTACACAAAGACATTTGGAAGCAGCTCGTTGGAAGGCACTCTGACACCTTACATAGCCGACTGTTTTCTCAAGGACATTCACACATGTATTCTTGATGGGGAAATGCTTGTGTACCACATTGAAGAGGATTTCATAGGTAGACATGAGAACATACCTAATTGCTAATGCACTCTTACTGCCACACATTTATGGTTTACATTAAGGTTATTTCTGGGTTTTTTCTGATCAAAAAATTTCTTATTAGTTCTTCAAATCTAGTGATTTCATGGCAGTTATTTAGAGTCCTGAAAAAGAAATCTAAATGCAAAAATATCAATTATGATTATTTAATTCTATGAGCTATGAAGTGACGTGACACAAAGCCTGTGAAACTTGACCGACGATGTCATATATTACGTGCGTGTAAATTTGTCATAAATTTTGCTATGAGAAGGATTACAGTTTTATTGTTATTGACAGCGATGTCATGCTGCAATAAATTTCTTGAAACGATGAGTTTGCCATGAATTATGACTTGGCTTGCCTATTTCATGCTGCAGGATCAAAGGCAGAAAATATTGACATCAAGTCAACGATGCCTGACAGGAGGGATGTTCAGCCGATTTTCTGCGTCTTCGACATTGTGCTATACAATGACACTGTTCTCACAAACAAACCACTGACTGAACGCATGGGCTACATGCACGAGTCCAAGTTGCTGACTCCACGCACAGGAAGAATAATCTTCACTGACAGAAAAGAGGCCAGTACTGCGTACGTACACGTGAATGCTAAGCAGGGTGGAAAGTGGTCTCTTTGAATGATTTTGTCTTTTTAATATTTTCATTTTTTTATTTAATAATCTCTCTTTTTATATCATTATCATCGGGATGCACATATGTACAAATGACTGCTTCACAGTAAATGTTATGACAGACGTATAGTCTTCTACGAATTTTATATTAAATTCTAATGCATTATCATTTATTATTGCAGAGGTGAAGCTGTGGAAGCATTAAACAATGCCATCGATGAACGGAGTGAGGGAATTGTAGTCAAGTTGCCTTCGTCCATCTACAAACCAAATGTTAGGAACAAGGGAGGGTGGCTGAAAGTAAAACCTGAATATGTTGGTAGTCTCATGGATGAAGTAGACGTGGTGAGAATAGTTTTTCCTATCTGGAAAGTTCTGGCATGTTATTGGTTCTTCAAAACGAAAGCATTTGGAATTGCACTTGGTAAAAAAACAACCATTTTCCCAGCTTGCTCACACACACAAAAACAGTAGACAACAAACAACACAAAGTCTGCTTTGGAAGCCCCTGGCACTATTTACATGTGTACATTACACACACGGAATCAGTAAAATTTACGTTGGTTTTCGTTTCTTCTCGGTCTTCCCCACCAGAGACCTTTTCCTTGCTTTCTACTTTTCTGTTTCCATGTGAACCTGCAAGACTTAACTAGCCCTTGTTACGATATTTCTTGACTGCTTTGCTCATAGATCTTTCTGAATCAAGCTGTGATAGTGAGCTGCATAGACTGCAGACTGTAAACACATGTGTTTATGTTATCATGACTGCATGTAGGCGGTGGCGGCGGCGATGGTGTACGCTGCAGCAGCGATGATTGTGGCAGTGGTGGTGTATAGTTCTGGTTGTGGTGACAGTGGTGGTAAAAGACGTTGATGGCATTTTAGCATTGCATACCTCAACTAATAGGACGTTCACTACTTCAGCTCATCGTTGGTGGTTATTTCGGAGTTGGCAAGAGAAGTGGTCTGGTGTCCCACTTTATGGTTGCTGTCGCTGTACCAGCGAAACAACTCGGCGACAACCCTACAGTTTTTCGTTCTCTCGGAAGAGTGGGCTCAGGTTACTCAATGACCGAACTTCACGACCTCTGTGTGAAGCTAAAGGACAAATGGCAGGTATGAAGTGCACTCGATATGTTGGTCATTCAATCTCGGCATGAAGTGTGGATAGCTTAGTCTGATCGTCGCCAGTGCTAGAATTGAGCGCCGGCGCCGGCGTAAAGCACGTATATCAATATTACAGTACACATAAGCACGATCACATAATACTGACCGATACATACGGCCACGCACACACCAACGTCCAGCTACTCAAACATGCATGCACGAGTGCGCACAATCACAGCCTATGGTACACACCAGCTGCACAACCAAACACGGGCCGGCACAATCGGACATAGGGATATAATTGAGCGTCGGCGCAGACGTTAAGTGCCATAGCTGCCAGCCTTAGTTGCAGTGGTGCCCTTGAAAGCCTCACTGATATCCACGCCAATAAACTGTCGTGGCTGCCTTACCTGCGCCCCTCAGTACGCCCTACCTTATTATGGCCTGTATTACGGCACGTCCAACTAATACTGAGTAGCATGTGTTTTATTTTGATACACATTAAAGTTATTAAAGATAAATAGGTTTTGATAAGGTTCTTAATGGAATCGTTTGCATCGGCGCTGCTCCAACTTGCTGTGCTCCATGAAAATTTTGAATTAAGCTTAAGGCAGCACATGCCTTGCCCTAAAAGTACTAATTTATTGCCTGCCTTGTGATCGTTCTATTGAGCACTGTGTGTCACACTGTAGGTATTTAAGAAGAAGTCACCGCCAACCTGTATCATACTGGGACTGGAGAAGCCAGACCTTTGGCTGGAGCCATCACAGGGATACATTGTACAGGTAAACGGTGACTTATGTAATAGATAAATAGGAGGTTTATCAGGTTTCTCACCAGAGAAACTTCAGCCTAGTTGCATGTTTCCAAGGCCATTATCCGACTGCTCAACGTTTAGGGCAGCTTACGGTGGTCGGGAGGTGTTTTACTTTCTCATAGTAGCAAATCCTTGTACACTGTAGCACACTTTTCACGAATGTTACACTGCGCCAAGTCCGTTCATTGTGGCGTGTAACTCGTAGCAACTCGTAGTTTTCTGTATCATGTAACAACCTGTAGGTTATAGTTGGGCTCGTAGGGTCTATGCCCCCCTGACCTCTGTTTGACCTGGCTCGTTTAGCTATTTCTGACTAACCCTAACCCTATATATATATTATATTATATATATATATATATATATATATATATATATATTAGTCAGAAATAGTTAAACGAGCCAGGTCAAACAGAGGTCAGGGGGACATAGACCTCATCTGCTATAGTTGGCTGTAGCATATGACCTGACATCATTCATAGTTCACTGTAACACATAAGAACTCGATAGTTTGTAGTTTGCTGTAGTGCATAACAACACGTAGTTTGTAGTTCGCTGTGGCGTTTAACATGGTGCGTAGTTCATAGTTCACTGTGGCATGTAACACGTAACAGAACATGGTCCATTGTGGCATGTAACTTAACTGCTGCGTCCCTGTCATGTGCATCAATTCCACATCCTTTTCATCTAGTCCCGACTCCAGTACACAACTCTCTTGGCTTCGTTCTTTGTGCTTTCAGACTGCTCACTTGTTAGTACACGGACCCAACAAATACAGAACTACAGTGGCCAGGGTCACATATTTATATACTGATTATACTGTTTCTATACTGATTTATACGGTTTTTGACCGATTTACAAGGCTTTAATGACATCATAACTCTATCAATGCTCTTTGTGTAAGTGTTGTGGCTAACTGGTCTTAGCAATAATGTGGAAATTTTCAGATAAAAGCAACTGAAATAACGAAAAGCGACAAGTACGGTACTGGTTGCACACTGAGGTTTCCCAGAGTAGAGCACGTACGATACGACAAGGCATGGTACGACTGCATGACAACAACTGAATTGGAAGAACTCAGAAAGGTGAGCAACTAATGAAATCCGTTCATTTTTAGCTCACCTTGACATCGTCAAGCTGAGCTATTGCCATGGGTCGTCGTCCGTCGTACGTCCGTCCGTCCGTCCGTCCGTCAACATTTCGCTTCGGTCAACGATAACTCAGGAACCGTTTGGTCCCCACATGCTGTTTGAAATTTTGGGGGTATAGTTGATTACTGGCTATGCCTCCCATATTAACGTCCTATTTAGTCAGGCGACCGTACTTTTCGAGGCCACCGCGCAAATTTTTTTTTTGCCAAAAATGGGAATTGCATTTAGTCAGTTCAGGGCTCAACGGGATTCCGCTCATTTTTCGGTATGTGATCATGAATAATGGCTAGGGCGTTTTAATATTTTAAATTTTGTTATGCAAATTAGGTAGCAGTTTGCACAATATATAGCATTATTATATAGACACCAAACAGTCTGTGGTGGTCACCAACTTCGTCGGTTCGGTTTTATCAAGATTTTCTACTGACCAATCTTTAATGCCAAAATGTGGTTATTTCCTCTCACCGTGGCTGATTAAAACGTCTATTATTAGAGTAAAGATTTACAAACATGTCGGACACGGCCAGCATAACTATTTATTTCAAACGCCCATCGCCCTAACAAAGCGGGTATAGCGCCATCTACGGTCACAAATTGTGATTCATTTTGGTTTATAAATTATTATTGCGATATACAGATGGCAATCGTTTCTATAATGTACGTCGATGGTTGCTCAATTAAAACTGACTTCTTCTTACTCACTCATTTGTGTCCTTTTTTGTGGTGAGACAGTGTCATTGACACTTTCATTGTGATAAGCTACAGTGTCATTGACACTTTCATTCAGTTACAGCGTTATTGTCTTATCATGAATAGAATGTCTGTGTATTCGATAAAGTTATGTTACGTTTGGTCATTCCTTCAAACCTTGTTCTTTCTCTGTTAGTTAACAATCATGATCATATACATTCAAACCCGCATTAGCAATCACCAAGAATAGACACCTGTCTGTAAAGGACACTCGCATTTCCTATGAGTGGCATTACACCTCCATAGAACGAATCCCTGTCTATCAATGACATTTTTTTGGCATTTCCCTTGAGTGTCCCTTATAGACAGGTTGCACCATAGTTAGTGAATTCCAAGCAATTTATCACTTGGCTGCTGCAACGCGAATGTCACTGTTCTCTGAGAATGTAGCCATTGTTCTGTTCAGAATGCCGAGGGCAAGTTGGCGTCGCGTCATGTTGCGCTACGTGAGGACGATGATGCGGAGATGCCAGCAGTGAAGAAACGTCGCATATACAAAGCAGAGCAAACTATCTCCGTGCCTGCGCAGTTTCAACCGGCTGACGTTACCGGCTTAAAAAAGGTGGTTATTTACTCACAGGGAAGATATAGCGAGTGTGATCGTTCAATCACCCAATATGTAGCCTATTTCGTTAAATATCTATGTGTCGTCATCCAATAGCCCAATGTGTCACATTGGTCACGTGCATAGGTAATCTATTATCCTCCTTTTTAAAACTTTATTAGCATCCTTAGCTTTGCGGTGTAACAGTGATTGCGAGCTCACTGTAATCTACATTTATTATCAATCAAATGTTACTGCAGTCTTTAAGGTGTAAAAACGATGGTTGTTTCATTGTTGCTCTTAGCTGTCAGAACTTCTTCAAGGTCGCGAGATATGTGTGGTCAATGGCCCGCCAAGCCATTCCAAGCAGACGCTGGAGAAGATGGCCGTTGAACATGGTGCCACTATTGTTCAACATCCAGGTACACTCAAAATACATGACTCGTTCACACACTATATTCGCTGTATGTAGAGCCAAACCTGTGTTAGGGGGTCACCCCTATAAAACGGACACCTGGCTGTAATAAAAGGCACCTTTGGCATTTCTCTTGAGTGGACGTTATACGGTGAAACCACATCTAAAGAACGGAACGCCCATAGATGATACTTTATGCATTTCCATTAACGACGCTCGTGTATCCATTTGATAGTACACACAAATTAACTGACACATTCTCCCTGTAGTAGCAGGGTGCGAAATTAATGCAAGTCCGGAGTCAAATACTCCCTGATTTGACATATGCAAGAGTCCGTGTGACTCCCTTAAAATTCTGATATACTAACTATAGTTCGTTCCAGAGCACGGCCTCGCGGAATTATCGTATTTTTACAGCAAATGTCCAAAGAAAATTTGGCAGACGTGCATCGCACGAATCTTCAAAATAAGCACATGCGCTATTGTTGTTATGCTTTAGTTTTTAACTTCAGACTGCGAACTCCCTCTTTTTGAGGGTAAGGTCACCGTTGGACTCCCTTTTTCAAAAGTTAATTTCTACCCCTGTAGTAGTATTTGGTGTATATATAGGAACGGTGTTTGCGCTGGTGAATATCTCGTAGGCATGTGGCACTACGTAATTCTTTCCTAGCAGACTCTGTGCAGCACACTGAGATGACAGTATTTTCACTCTCGCAGGTGAGAGAACATGGTGCGTCGTCACGGACAAGGTGAACCTGCGGGTTCGAAACATGATCGAGCATGACGACTACGACGTCGTAAGAGCAAGCTGGCTCATTCGCTGCGTGGAGCGGAACACCTTCACCGAGTGGTAATTGCGCTCACGTGCTTCCTTCCTACAGAACTCTCACGTCTTCCCAACGTACGATTCGTGACGTACTAATATACGTTCGTTTATAATGAATTATAACAAACGCCATAAATGTGTGTTTATGTTCACGGTGTGATGACAAGGTCTCCTGCCGACATGCTGCACGCATCACCAGCGACGACTCGTCATTTTGCCGATGGTTTTGACGCCTCCGGCGATAGCTACACGACTGACACAACACCGTCTCAGCTAAAGACAGCATTAATGGCAGTCTCGGATGAGGTATTATTTTACGAGCCAGCCGTGACACTACTGGTGGTGCCAGTACACACTGCCGACACATCAGACTGTACGATCATGCCATACATGTAGACAGTAACATGTGTATTGCATACTTCATATAAATCACGTACGTTGTACATGTAATTATATTAAAATGACGCTGGTAAGTGTGAAGTATAATTAATGAATTTTACAGGCAAAAGAGACGATGACACCTGATAGGATCGCAGAACTTGAACAGGAGTATTGGCCCAACGAGCCCTTGCTGGGTGTGTTCAGATTATGCAGGTATTCTTCTGTATGTGCCACCAGTTATAGTGAAGAAACACATATTATCAGATTATATTAAGTTATAATCTCATCTTATGCACAGTTAGGCCTTCTCAGAGACTAATGGATTTATTGTTGGCATTGTATAATAATAGATTGTTATATGACACAGGATTGAATTATGTATTATTATTTACATAAATCATTAGTGCATCTATACAAAAAAAGAAACAGATGTAACTGCATTGATGTGCAGCTTTCTTTACAGTCTTAAAATGTCAGTGTGTGATTGTTTATTTACAAGGTTACTCTTTGCGCAGCGATGTTCATTATTGTAATGATTACCTTGCAGGGTCTACGTGGATCGATATCGTGTGATAGGTGAAAGCAGCACAGTGATTAAGAACTCTAGCCTCGAGCTGACAGAGCTAGAGCTGAGATTTCACGGAGCGACAATTGCCGATTATACAGACGATAGAGTGACACACGTCGTCGTTTGTGAAAGGTAAATGACCTATCTGCCTAGCGTGATTGACAGGCAGCTCTAGATTGTCACTGTTACGATAGGACATTTGAAAAGGCGGTGGTTAGTTACAATGTACCACAAAGTCTACACTTTGGCATCCAAACATGTGAAAGTACATAAAAGTTGGCCCTAAGAAAGTTATTATATTAAAGGCATAATAGGTCCATTGATTATGCAATATTGACGAATGCTACAGTAACTGGCACCTTGTGTAGTTAATAAGTACATAACCTTACATCCAAACGCGTATTAGCTTGTCCAATATCACTGCTGGTTACATTACAAACAAGACTTGAAATCGGTTGTTGATATTATCAACGTATCATTTATGTGCCGTAAATGTCATCCAGGAGTCGAGCGATGACGTAAAACATTTGTTCGGCCCGTATGTTTTGGACGCCATATGAAATGGAGGTGCCAGCGGTGGTCCGTGTTTCGTACGTGGATTCCACGTTCATTACAATTATCGCTAGCGTGCCAGCTGAGCTTTCAAGCAGCTGAACGGTAACAGCTGGAGATGATCTACCAGTGCGCAGAGATACTGCATGAACGAATGCGCACTCAGACCACAAGGATTGAAATCACTGATGATAGCATTGCGTACGTCCGAGCATGCGTGCGAAAATATCCGGTGCACTATAATCTGTATCACACCCCTTCGGTGGCTGCGGTTTGAAACTGTAAACAACCGATTTATTTGACCGCGGATTTCAATTAGACATTTCTTAGTAACCAGCAGTGATATTGGACAAGCTGATACGCGTTTGGATGTAAGGTTATGTACTTATTAACTACACAAGGTGCCAGTTACTCTAGCATTCGTCAACTTTACATAATCAATGGGCCTATTATGCCTTTAAATTATATTATATTATTATATTATATTAAATTATATAAAAAGAAAAGTCTATTATATTCAAATTGACCATCTGCGACTATAATCATTGTTAGGTCAAATTTCATGGCGGATATTTTTGCCATCGAGCACAACACTGAGGTGAGAATGGTGGGTGCATTGATGCGATGGTGCACTGACATGAGATGAGAATTTCAATTGGGATTGTTTACCAAACAAATAATCAATGACAAATTGGTGTCAATGTCGTTCTCCATTTTTCACAGGGATACGTCACGTCTCTCTGAACTACGGTCTGTGAACAGAGCTAGGCAGCGCAAGTACAAGATTGTCATAAAGCAATGGGTTTGCAAGAGCTTGGAATCAAAGTTCCTACACAGTGAGAGGTGCTATGAACCTCATTGAGATTCTGCAAGAAAATATTCCATGCATGTTATCTTGATTTCTTATCAGCATGCATTATATCTTCCTACCCTAACACATTATCATTTCATAGTTTAATGCAATTATTGAGTGGATAATTTAATAAATAAACTCCTTCAGTGAGTGATGGATGAACCAAAACATGAATGATGAATACTGAAAAGTTGATAAATGATCAGTTAAATGAAGTGTTAAAATGCATGTTAAAAGTATTATATATTACTATATTCTATGATTTTTCAATTATTTTTAATTTATTTACACTTCTGTACATATAATATATACACACACGTATTGTTAATCGATACTTTTTACAGTTATAAATACATTGAGATAATTGTGAAAATAAATACAATATTAACTGAAAACAATTTCTTCTGGTTTTAACGGTATACTGAAGGCCATGAGGGTAATTTGTACCTGCCATAATTCATTTAGAAACGAGAGTAATTATGGTACAACAATATTTGGGTTTACAAATTCCTTGGAACCCTAACCTCTGCACACTTGATGATAAATTCATAGCCAGATGAATCTGTTCAAAAACGATCAACACCAGTGGTACAAAATAGGTCTGATTGAAAGATTTGGAAGTATCTGTTGGTTATTGGTATGCTTGGTGGTTAACTTGGTGATATTTCAATATGTCCACACCCATTAAGTGCTCAACTGGAGAACATCTAGTGCAATGTGTCATGCCTAATATAAGCTACTCGTCTACACTTCCTGATATTGAACTGTTGTTCCTCATGAAATATCTATTTGCATCTCATTTCCCTGTAGGAATATAAATGGATACACTAGATACTACCTATGGAGTGGGCAAGGGCTTGGTTGCCATCACAGTCAGTAGGTTGCCACATCTCAAAACTGTGTTTGAAACTTAACAAGTTGATCCTGTTCCCATCACAGTCTATCATGATTATACCATTATTAGTAGCTTCGCATATATTCACTCATGCGCACAAAGCAGCGATATTAACTGTTTATACCTTCAAGCTTTCCTAGTGAATAATCTCGAGCATTAATGCTGGAGAATGACCCTGTTGCCTTCAGTTCTGCAGACGGTGGCTCCCTCTCGAATCAGCTTAGGGCGGTAGCAGCAGCATACTCTGTGCCGATGAGACCTCTACACAGTAGTGTGAATTCGGTCACCACTTCCCGTAGCTTCCTTTTGTGCGTTCTCTCTCTGTGACAGACACTGAACTAAGCATCTCAGAAACAGAGGCAATATGCATAGGGCTCATCTTGCAGCTTTTGTGAGCACCAATGCATTAATGATTTTACTAACTAATGCCGTTGTTCACGTCAGCCAACCAGACTGGCCCTCTCTAGTGCTCGATTCAGTAAAGCTATCTTAAACTTATAAACACACTAACAGACGCACTCACCTAAGTATGTGCCGAGTGAAATTTTCCTTGTGCTGTTTGAGAGCCCTGGGCGACGGAAATCCATCTTGGTTAACGAAGGCCATCATCCAGTTGCCTAGGTGATCGTAGTAGTGCTTGTTAAGCGCAAAGAGCACGTCGGACATGTGGTCCATCAGCGAGCGAGACGACTCGCCACCAATCGCCTGATCCACACAAAAACGCAAATGCACAAATTAGCCAATTTTGCATATCGAAAAGCGCGGGAGTTTGTTTTTACAAAACACTTGTGTATGCTAACGATTGCAATTTCAGATTAGTAGTGCTTGCTTCACTAGCATTCCGAACCGCCATTCCCCTTGCCAACCACTGGCAACTGCCAATAAATGACTTCAAAAGAATTCATATTAATTTACGTTTTATATTCACAACAATATAGAATTCAGCAATTGGTGTAACACGAGCATATCTACACATGTAACATGTACGTGTCTGCTACTGTTGAGACTTGGTGTAAGCGGGGCCGTATCTACACATGTAACATGTGCCTGTCTGCTACTGTTGAGACTTGATGTAACACGAGCGTATCTACACATGTAACATGGGCCTGTCTGCTACTGAAGAGACTTGGTGTAAAGGCCTATTATAACCATGTGTACACCATGTATAACAATGCAAACGCAATGTCGGAAGAAATTAGAACATCCGTCCTGTGCATCCGATATCGCAAGGGTCATACATTTGCATTGTCCTACACGGTGCGTTTTGGACGTACGTCCTAGACGTACGTCTATGACGCATCGTGTAAATAGGCCTTAAGAGGGACCGTATCTACACATGTAACATAGGTCTGCCTGCTATTGTTGACTAGGTGTAAGAGTGGCCGTATCTATACATGTAACATAGGTCTGCCTGCTATTGTTGACTAGGTGTAAGAGTGGCCGTATCTATACATGTAACATAGGTCTGCCTGCTATTGTTGACTAGGTGTAAGAGTGGCCGTATCTATACATGTAACATAGGTCTGCCTGCT
>NW_014577111.1:666042-666996 GCF_000485595.1 Priapulus caudatus | reverse complement strand
CTCTCTCACGCTCTCTCTTTCCCCCCTCTCTCACTCACTCATTCCCTCCCTCTCTTTCTCGCTCTTTCTCTCTCTCTCTCTGCCTCTCTCACCCTCTCCCCCCTCTCAGTCTCCCCCTCCACCTCACAACACTGAACACTGAGATTCTGCGCACCTCAACTATGTCGCTGTTGCTCGACCACCGCGTCACCACCAGCTTCAGGATGGGTAGCAGCTGTGGCAGCAGGACGAGTACGGGCTGCGGTTGCTCCCCCAGCGGCTGCTCGGCCGCCGGCTGGCTCCATCCCTCCCTCCCTCCCTTCCTCCATCTCTCTTCCTTTCTCCCTCTCTCTTCCTTTCTCCCACTTCTCTCACTCTCTCTCTCTCTCTTTTTCTGCCTCTCTCACCCTCTCTCTCTCCCTCCCTCCCTCCTTCTCTTTCTCTCTCAATCTCTCTCTCCCTTTCTCTCTTCCTCTGTTTTTCTTTCTCTCCCTCCCTCCGTCTCTGTCTCCCTCCCCCTTTATCTCTCTGCCTCTCGCACCCTCTCCCCTCTCTCTCTCACTCACCCCCTCACCTCACGACAAACCAACTCACCTCGACGATGTCGCTGTTGCTCGACCACCGCGTCACGACCAGCTTGAGGATGGGCAGCAGCTGTGGCAGCAGGACGAGTACAGGCTGCGGTTGCTCCCCCAGCGGATGCTCGGCCGGCGGCAGCGCCTCAGCCTCCGCCTCGGTCAGCGCGACGTTGACGTCGAGGCTCGAGCAGAGCATCGCGAGCATGTTCAGCTTGAGGATGATGCTCGTGCTCGCGCGCGCCGACGGCTGCGGGGAGGAGCGTCAAGATGATTAACACATTATCTAACGAGAGCATCGCGAGCATGTTCAGCTTGAGGATGATGCTCGTGCTCGCGCGCGCCGACGGCTGCGAGGAGGAGCGACAAGATGATTAACACATTATCTAACGAGAGGGAG
>NW_014577111.1:663446-664492 GCF_000485595.1 Priapulus caudatus | reverse complement strand
GACTTGGTGTAAGAGTGGCCGTATATACACATGCAACCTAGGTCTGCCTGCTACTGTTAAGACTTGGTGTAAGAGTGGCTGTACATACACATGCAACCTAGGTCTGCCTGCTACTGTTAAGACTTGGTGTAAGAGTGGCTGTATATACACATGCAACCTAGGTCTGCCTGCTACTGTTAAGACTTGGTGTAAGAGTGGCTGTATATACACATGCAACCTAGGTCTGCCTGCTACTGTTAAGACTTGGTGTAAGAGTGGCTGTATATACACATGCAACCTAGGTCTGCCTGCTACTGTTGAGACTTTGTGTAAGAGTGGCCGTATATACACATGCAACCTAGGTCTGCCTGCTACTGTTGAGACTTGGTGTAAGAGTGGCCGTATATACACATGCAACCTAGGTCTGCCTGTTACTGTCAACAACTGGTGTAATAAGGTCCCATACCTACGCACGTAACACGTAAACCTGTTGGTTACCGTCAACACCCGGCACGTGACCAGAACATGCGCTATCTCGTGCGCGCGTACACGCGTGATGTGAGGCAAGAGGAATAAATTCCCACCTTGAGCATACGCTATCTCGCACGCGCATGATGCGAGGCAGGAGTAACAGCGAGTCGCACCTTGAGCACGCGGTGCAGCAGCAGGGGTGCCAGCTCGATGACGACGACGGCCGTCGCGGCGCGCTTGTGCCGCTGCGCGATGAACTCGCTGAGGAAGGATGCAGCATTGCGCACGGTCGGCGTCTCGGCGAGCGTCAGCGCGCTGATGCCGCACTGGAACTGTCCGGCGAGGTTGCAGTCCTTGTAGTCCAGCAGCTCCGGGTGCTTCTTGTACAGCTGCGCAAACGACGTCGGCGAACGTTAATTTCGGAGCGTCGTGTTTCGTAATGACTAGCAGTTGTATGACCCGTGTGAATAATGATGATATAAAGTGATTGTATTATATTGTAATTAGTATATCTAGTTAATATATATATATATATATTGTAATGTTTATGTAATACAATTTAGATATTATATTGTTTTTAAATAAATATTATATAT
>NW_014577111.1:653473-661307 GCF_000485595.1 Priapulus caudatus | reverse complement strand
ATATATAAATATATATATAATATATATATATATATGATAATAATGATTTATGTGTTGATTTATGATTTTTTACAGAGAGTGTTGCCTTTGGTTTAATCAGAAGTGATTAATTCAAAATTTTAGCGCGTGAAATGGAAAGTTGGGTTATCACATCAAGGAACTTCCTTCAAAGAAGGGCGTTATCAAGCTACTCGCATTCTAGCAACACTTTTTATGTGTACAAATAGGGATACACAGACTACAAGGTATTGTGACAATGGCGAGCAGGGTATCCCCAGTAGGTTAGCCATGGGCACGTTACATTCATCTCGACATTAATAATGTTATCAAATTTGATTGGCTGAATACGTCCCTCTGTACCTGAGCGAGTAGAATCATGAAGGCCTTCTGATGTCAGTGTTTGGGGGCGGCCTTGTTCTGGTTCGTCTCTTTCCATGATCGTCAGCGTACGTTCCGTCATTCATTCACGAGAACGAAATGACAATCATTGGTTGGCTTGTGGCTTTCACTACCAGCGAACAGGCATCAGAACCTAAGTTGAAGAGAAGAATTCGATTAGATTGGGGGCAATAACTCGTGTAGTAATAAAACAGCATCATATATACAGCACACACGCCCACGCACAACGCACACTCACAAACACAACACATAACTGTTTTCACTGTATAAAGCGCGGCTTGTCGGCCTTGCCAACGCCGACTGCCCTTGACTCAGACGGACTGGAACAATCATCAGTCGCAGGCCGATCGGCACATTTAACTAACTTTTTGCGACGGCGACGCGACTAGTTCCACGTCGCAAGCATTGTTTTTTAGCTCATCATACATAGTCAGATGCAGAGCTTGTAGAAGTCGCATAGACGTCCCGTCCGTCCGTGCGTCCGTGCGAGCGTAGAGAGAGAGAGAGAGAGAGAGAGAGAAAGAGAGAGGGAGGGAGTTTTATCATGCAGGTACACGCCACTTAGGAGGCTATAGTAAGCTGTTAAAGCTTTGCAGTGCTTGTTGTCGCTACGATGTGCTGTAAAATGTGCGCACCACTTGGCAATCCACTTGTGAATTTTCGAAAAAAAGTGTGAAGCACCATGAGTGTTTCATTAGCAGGCTCGCTGCTTCAATGGCTGACAATCGTTGATGTTTAAGATCGCAGTCCCTGCTTTACTGCAATCTGCATTGTGAGTTGTCTAGCAAGCAAACTTTGCAGGCATATTTGCCCAAAGCATAGACAAATACACATGCATGGGTGTTAACAAAAGAAAAAGTGAAGACTGAAAAAAATGGGTCCAATAGGGGGTGGCTATGGATTCTGTGCAATATAAAACACATTTGGTGATATTTCCTGATAAGATTATTTATCTTATCAGGTATCGGTAGAAATTTAGAAAATACTACATCTAGTTAATTTGCAACATAAAAACTTGGATAAAACACTATTATACAATTATATGTAACAAGCATACATAGTTAAGATCATTAGATGCAATTCACTTTTTTTTAAATTGTAAAAATTCAAAACTTCAATTCTTTTTTTCAAAAAGAAAATCCGTTTACAGACGGACAGTTAACACCCATGTATATGGCTCAAATCTGTTCACTTGCCTGTTCCTGCAGCAGCACCTGCAGCTGCTGGATGTGTGGTGTCAGTATCAGGTTGAGATAGGCCATGATTTCGTCGAATGGCAGAACGGCTAACACGCGCCCGATGCAGACCATGATGCGTACTTGCTCCCGTGGCTTCAGCGACAAACTCAGCAGAGCTTCCTGAGATCGAAACCAGATAATCGCGTGATCGAGAGAGAGCGAAGAGAGGGGGAGAAAGGGGAAAAAGGAGAGCGAAGAGAGAGAGAGAGGAGGAGAGGGAGGGAGGAAAAAAGAGAGAGCGAAGAGAGAGAGAGAGAGAGAGGAAGAGAGGGGAGGGGAAAAGAGAGCGAGACAGAGAGCGAGAGAAAGAGAGAAAGGAAAAGAGCAAGAAAGGGAGTGGGAAGGAGGGAGAGGTGAAAAGAGAGAAAGAGACATACATTTTGCAAATGATATCATTCCAGTTACGATATCGCATGCTCCACATTACGTGTGACATATATGCTGTTCACCAAAATATCGACTTTGCGATCCATCGTTATTAAGCATCGTTTTTAGGACATCCTATCGCGACGCTGGCAGGTTAGAGCTGCCAGTCACTCTACCAGTCAGACGGATAGGTGACATGCAATGACAATCAACTATGAGGAAGGACGTCTCATGACAGCGCACTGCGCGTCGCATCAGGCGCTACCTGGCATGAGTTGAGGATGTGCTGAGAGAACGGCTTCATCAGCGGCTGGCAATCGCGTGCGATGTCTTTGAGTGCCATCGTTGCCGACGGCGCCACGTCCGGATTGGTGACTCCCTGCAGGAGCAGAGGGATGACTCCTGTCAACACCTCCGAATGGTTGTTGATCCACACCGCATACGCACCTGCATGCAATAACATTGTTCCTGTTTACGGCACGTTTGGTTGTTCACTCACTTTAAATTGAGACGAGTAGCTTTGTTTGTAGATGGGTGCCTTTTCCATACAGTTGGTTTCACTGTATCACTGCCACTTGATAGAAATACCAAGTGTGCCTCATAGACAGGTGTACATTCTACAAAGATGACTACTAACATGTGGTTGATTGGATACGCAACACAAAGTCGTAACAATGGGCGAATTGGTCGATAAAAGATGCACTGAACTTTTTAAGTTACATGAGTTACCTCTGCGAACATATAGTAAAACAAACATATATTCATTATAATCATTTATACCTCTAAATTAAAAGGTACATATTCTTATTTAAACTAAAAAGAACTCTTTTAAACTTTTACTCCTTTAACTCTTACTGTTAAAACTGTCAAAAAATGTCTATTTTTACATTCGATTAATAATTAAATTTTAATCATCTAATTGACATATTTATGCTCTCAACTAATAATTCCACGTACCTATGACGTTCAGAGCGGTGGCTATCAGCTTCAGATTGGTGAACGGTATTTGTGGCAATAAAGTAAATACCTGTGTGAGGTACTCTTTATCTGACAGCTCCACACTGTCAGCTATTGCCTCCACAGCCAGCAGGACTGCCTCTATAGACTGAAAGAAATGAAAGGTATTCATGCATGTAATGTGTGACTGCTGGCACGTGAAATAGTATGCTAGTTGCTATTTTTTAGGTCTGTCTATTTTTTAGTTAGTTTTGGGACCGCCTAGGAGGGATTACTTTCGATGGAATCATATGGTGGTTATGTTAGTCGAATTGTTGTTTAGTAAAGGAAACTGTTGTTACAGGAATTCATCACAACAGTGGCACCAGCTAGTGTGTGGCAGGATCTGCTGCATCCAGTAATGTTAGCCCACGTTTAAGAAACATATCTATTTATGAATTTCCTTCCATAAAATTACATACCGCAAACCTCATTGTCTAACCTGAGCCTGAGCAAGAAATGACGATTCACCACCATAAGGCAGTTCTAAATACGTGCATATGGGTAGCATAGGCCAATTTTGCATCTTGAATGCGTTATGCATCGTGAGATATTTTGACTGCAAAACAGTCTGCTAAACAATTGTAATAATTGCTAATGCAGCTTCACAACAGTGGCTTCGCTAGCATCCAAGCTTCCACAAACGTTTACAAATCCAACAATGCGACTACATCCACTTGACAGGTTTCAATTTTAAGGGAGCGGTAAAAACAGGTTATTTTCCAAAATAAACAGCTGGCTGCCTGTGCTATTACACTGTGGCAGGCTTTCGGTATGGAGCTGTCTGCTATGTCCTCACTGCACAACACCGTTACCGAGCATGCACAGTTGACACGCGTAATGCTCTTATTCAGTGAATAGAACAGTCTGTACCTGCCACCTGTTGTGCTGGTTGGGGTCTGCGAGAATGTGCGCTAGAGTCGAACAGAGATGCTGCAGCAGAGGCTCTCGTAGTATGTTATACGAATACATGATCGTGTCCGACACATCCTGCCTGTAGCAGCGAAACTGCTCCTTCTCATCTGCAATGCAAAATATTTATAGCGAAGAGTCTATCTCAGCTTATACAGCACTAACAAAATGATACAGTTATACAATATACTTGAGAGAAACGTCTTTTTTTTTTACATTTTCCGCTATAGACAGGTGCAGTGCTGCCACTCAGGATATTACAAAAAAGTATCAAATCTGTCCAGAAAAAAGTATCAAAATTGTCCAAAAAAAAGTATAAAAAAAGTATAAATTTGCATCAATCTACCATGATTTGTAGTCACTTGTTACCTTATACCTTATACCTTGTTACCAAATACCTGAGGTGACTGATCTACAGAGGGTCCACTAGGTGACTGATCTACAGAGGGTCCACTAGCACTGGTTTGACTGTGGTGACCAAAGAGTTAGGTAAATGTCCCCGCGAATACCACGATGTACTCTCGATCGTTATGTTCGTACCTCGGCCCCAGCTCTCATACTGCTCGTCATCAGGGAACTGAACCTTCAGCAGGAAGATGTCGACGAGCGTGGCAAACACTGGCTGCAGTATCTCCGTGTAAACTTGGAAGTGCTCCGGTTCAGCGGCGATGACGTCATCCTGAAAGCACGCGAGACAGCCGAGGCCAGGGTCGTAGTTATGAGCAAATACGTCAAATTTTGTGACTCGCTTGAGGAATGACAGAGATAGGGGCACGGCTCCCAATCAACGTGCATGGTGTGGCAGGAGGTGGATTTGCGATTGTTTTGGGCTTAATCGCATTAAATAGGCCATTTGAAAAAATTTGATTATATGAAATCTCACTTGAATGTATTACTCTTTAATATCGAAAACTCAAAAGATTATCTCACTTTACAGTCGATATATCTGTATGAATCTTCTTACCTGAAGTATATACCAGAAACCAAATGGAAGGTCACTACAATTTTCATCCACTGCAAAATAACCTGGCATACTGCTGCATTGCTGAAACATAGTGACAATCTAGAATTAGCATCAGAAGTTGGTACTATTATAAATTACAACAAATTTTTATTGACATTTAAATTATATTTTAATAATGTTCAACCAATGTACATTGTTACTGTAACAATTAATGGGCTTGTAGAGGCAAGATATTCTAAGAGTGTTCAAACCTTCTCATATGAGATAGCATAACCGATTGATATTGAAATCTAATTTCAATCTAGGTAAGTTCATGGTATTATTGACATGTGCGATAATTCATACCCTCTTAACCTTCACCCTTGCATGGGTATTTAGTATTAATGCAATGAACGTTTAGCTTAGGGTACTTACAAGAATCATACTCAGTAGCTTTGTGACATTTATCTTGTTCGGTGACTCCAGCAAAAGATTCTCAACCAATAGTTTAGAATGGTTCTCTCCAATAGCCACAAGCAACTTGAACAGACCTGTGCAGGTTTCCTGTCGAGAAAAATGATGCAAACTCTAAAAACACATCATTTAAACCGCTGACCTTTTTACCTACATATATGTTGCTCTTATTTATTTCATTATCTTGTGCTTCAAATATACGAGACAATTGTAGATGGCAAGTCAAATTAAAATAAATAAAATGCTACATGAAAGGTGTTACTGCTATATTTGACAAAATCATATATATATATATATATATAATGCATGTGTGTGTATAATATACATTTTATTTACTATGACCCCAGTACTATTGTATGAACAGTATAGTTGACGGAACACAGAACACATAACGCGTGCTATGAAACGAAGCTCACCTCATCATGCTCCTGAATAGCTCTATTGAGCAACTCATCGGTGCTCATGATATATGGTAGCAATCTCATTATACATGCCGGAAATCTGCAAATTCCACACATTTATTACTGTCACGCAGGTCTAAGCATTCTACACTATTACTACATAGCCTTTCTCCCTCCACCTCTCCCAGCTTTCCTACCTATAGCTCCCCTATCCTGATAAAAAAAATCCATCCTTACGAATGCGGTCACCTGTGTGAGTCCGGGTGCACGAACACGTTGTATATAACTCTCATTATATACATTCTGCACCATTACTACATATCCTCCTTCTCTCCCAGCTTTACTATCAGGAGTCTATCAATATATATATATATATTGATAGACTCCTGTTGCTATCCTGATATATAAATTGAAATCCATCCTTACGAAGCCGTCACCTGTGTGAGTCCGGGTGCAGGAACACGTTGACGAGCGCGTCAGCGGCGACCTCAAACAGCTGCTTGTCGTGCAGCGCCTGGATGACGATGCGCACGAGCGACTCAGCCTCCAGCAGCGGCACGCCAAACTGCACCCAGCTGGAGCAGCAGCGCAGCGCCTCCTGCGTCACCTCCTGCGGGCAGCCGGGCTGCACCAGCGCCTGGTACAGCAGCTCCAGCACTGCGACGAGCGAGAGAGATGAGAGAGGATGCGTTAGGGATGTGCGAGCGACAGACGATCGAGCGGCGCAGTCACGAACGAGAGACGAGGGAGGACGCGTTACCGGAGTGAGAGCGAGAGACGAGGGAGGACGCGTTACCGGAGTGAGAGCGAGAGACTGTTATCAAATTTGATTGGCTGAATACGTCTCGTACCTGAGCGAGTAGAATCATGAAGGCTTCCATGATGTCAGTGTGCTGTTCTGGTTCTCTCTCCATGATCGTCAGCGTACGTTCCGTCATCTTCGAGAACAATGACATCATTGTTGGCTTGTGGCTTTCACTACCAGCGAACAGCATCAGAACCTATTGAAAGAAGAATTCGATTAGTTTTGGGGCAACAACTCGTGTAGTAATAAACACATTTATATACACACACACGCACGCACACGCACACGCACAAACACACACACATACTGGTTTCCACTGTATAAAGCCGGGCTTGGGTCGGCTTTGCAACGCGACGTGATTGCCTTGCTCAGCGACTGGAAAATTGTCAGTCGCAGCGAGTCGCACATGTTCTACTTTTGCGACGCGACGCGACTAGTTCTACTGGTCGCAAGCATTGTTTTTCATGGTTACTACCCGACATAAGCTACCTTGCGATCGCTGCGACGAGATTCGTATGCATAATGACCAATGCATGCGAATAAAACAATCAGTGCATACAGTCATGTACACAACATGCACACAGCAACAAGTCATGTAAACTCATTTAGTTGCGCGATCTATAGGCGATCGTCGCTTCGACATAAGCGCATTCTGCGACTGCCTGCCAGTCGCTGTCAGTCGCGTCGCCGTCGACCTAAGCACTCAGTCGCAGTGAGTTGCAACGTGTCGCGTCGCGTCGCATTCAATCACAACCCCAAATATAACTGCAACTCAGTGAAATTCCAAGTGTCCTTTCTAACTAGACTAGTGTCACTAGACCGCTAACATGGATTTGACTGCAGTAGATCTACTATCTACCATCACACTACTGACACGTCATCGTGTATCAGCAAACATGAGATTCACCTGCTTCGCAAGTTCCACGAGAGAGCTGTGAGACACCGTGCAGTAGGTGTGGATCACCAGGTCTGTGATCTCTCCTACTATGGGAGCAGCGGCGTCCAGTAACGTGTGCATCGACCTGTTCAGTACCTCGCACACTGCCTGCAAACGCACACGCAGGCAAGAAAGTTATCTTTTATACAAGAACGTAAACATAATCGCGCACAGCCAAGAATATTATATTTTTTACAAGAAGGTACACACAATCGTGCACAACCAATAAACTGATGGAGTTAGACTACTGATTGATTGTGTAGATGATGAAAATGATGAAATCTCCCCTCTCTCTCTCTCTCTCTCTCTCTATCCTCTCTCTCTCTCCCCTCTCTCTCTCTCTCTCTCTCTCTCTCTCTCTCT
>NW_014577111.1:640607-651046 GCF_000485595.1 Priapulus caudatus | reverse complement strand
TAGTTCATACTTTGCAACACATAAAAAACTTGGATAAAACACTATTATACAATTATACTGTAACAAGCCATACATAGTTAAGATCATTAGACATGCAATTCACTTTTTTTAATTGTAAAAATTCAAACACTTCAATTTCTTTTTTTCAAAAAGAAAAATCCGCCTCTTACAGACGGGACAGTTAACACCGATGTATACGGCCTCAAATCCTGTCACTTGCCCTGTTCCTGCAGCCAGCACCTCGCACAGCTGTGATGTGTAGGGCGGTCCAGGTATCAAGTTGATAGTTAGCCATGATGTATTCTGTGTCCGAATTGGCAAAACGGCTAAACCACGCGGCCCGATGCAGACCATGATTGAGTCACTTGCTCCCGTGCCATTCAGCGACAAATCAGCAGAGCTTCCTTGAGATCGAAACCAGATAACTCGCGCCCATTACATCTGCGTCCGTTGCCCTTCACTGTCGCTTCCTCTCGTCGATCGAGACGAGCAGCAAAAGAGAGGAGAGAGAGGTCGAGAGCGCGAGGAGGAAAAACGACCGTGGCTCGGCATCGTCCCTGAGAGCCGAGATAGAGAGAGAGTGAGGAAAAGTGTTCAGCGGAGGCAATATACCCTGTGATGAGCGAGACAGAGAGCGGAGAGAAAGAGCCTAGAGAGAGAGTAGAAAAAAGAGGATACAGCAAGCTACATCGCGGAGTGGAAGGAGGGAGAAGATGGAAATTGAGAGAAAAGAGACATTACATTGTGCTGCTCACATGATATCATTTCCAGCTTTACGATAAGCGCCATGCTCCACATACGTGGTGACAGTTATAGCTGTCACCAAATAATATCGACTTGGGACCCTCCGCATCGTTATCTCAAGCCATCCTGTTTTTTAGACATCCTATCGCGACGTCTGTTCAGTTGAGCTGCCACGTCACTCTACCAGTCAGACAGATAGGTGAACTGCAATGACAGTCAACTATGAGAACGGAGACCTCTCCACTGACAGCCTCGCACTGCGACGTCGCATAATCAGGCAGCTACCTTGGCATGAGCTTGTAGCGATGTTGCTGAGAGACCGGTCTCATCTCAGGCCCGGCTGGCTAATCGCGGCCCTGCGAAGAATACTTTGAGTTGCCATCCTGTTGCCGACCGGCGCACCGTCGGCATTCGCGTGACTCCCTGCAGGAGCAGCAGGATGACTCCTGTCAACACCTCTCCGAATGCGTTGTTGCATCCACACCGCATCGCCCCTGACGCATGCAAATAACATCTGTTCTGTTTACGGCACGTTTGGTTGTTCACTCACTTTCTAAATTTGAGACGAAGTGCTTTGTTTGTAGATGGTGCCCCTTTCCACTCCAGTTGCGACATCACAAGTTTAACTGTATCACCTGGTCTCCGTTGATAGAAATACAAGTGTGCCTCTATAGACAGGTGTACATTCGGTAAATCATGGACTACTAACATGTGGTTGATTGGCATAGCAACACAAGAGTCGTCAACAATCGCGCGAAGCTTGGTCGATAAAAAGATCACGGAACTTTTTAAGCTTACACGACCTTACCTCTGCAAACCATTATAGTAAAACAAACATATCATTCATTATAATTTTTTTTATTGTTATACCTGCTAATTGAAAAAGCGTACCATATTCTTATTTAACACTAGAAAAGAACTCTTTTTAAACTTATTTACTCCTATGTTAAACTGTCAAAAAATGCTCTATTTTACATATCGATAATAATTAAATTTATAATCATGCTAATTGACCTATTTATGCTCTCAATCTCATAATTCACGTATCTATGACGTTCAGAGCGGTGGCTATCAGTTCAGATTGAGTGAACGGTATTTGTCGGGCGCCAATTAAAGTAAGATACCGTGTGTAAGGCGTACTCTTTATCTGACAAGCGCTCCACACTGTCAGCTATGCCCTCCCACAGTGCCAGCAGGACTTGCCTCTATAGACTGAAAGAAATGAAAGCGTATTCATGCATAGTAATGCTGTGACTGCTGGCGCACAGTAGAAATAGTATGCTAGTTGCTATTTTTTAGCGTTCTGTACTATTTTTTAGCTTAGTTGCTTGGGACCGCCCTAGGAGGGATTACTTTTCGATGGAATCATATGCGTGGTTATGTTTGCTCGAATTGTTGTTTAGTAAAGGAAACTGGTTGTTACAGGCAATTCATTCACAACAGTGGCCACCAGCTAGTGCCTGTGGCGAGATTCTGCCTGGCACTCCAGTAATGAGCCATCGTTTAAGACACCCTCCCTATTTATGAATTCCTTCCATAAAATCTACATACGCCAAACCTCATTGTCTATAACCTGAGCCGCTGAACGCCAAGAAATGACGATTCACCCACATAAGGCAGCTATACTGTGAGAGATACGTGCAGATGCGTAGCAGTAGGGCAGTCTTGTGCACTCTCTCATATGCGTATGCATCCGCTGAATATCTTTGACTGCAAAACAGTCTGCTAAAACAATTGTTTAATCTCTCCCGCCTTCACAACAGTGGTTCGCTAGGCATCCAAGCTTCCACGAAACGTTTACTCAATGCGACTTCACATCGTTGTGACAGGTTTCAACTCTCTCACACCCGCGGTCCTCCCTCAAAACACAGGTTATTTTCCAAAATAAACAGCTGGCTGCCTGTGCTATTACCACTCTGTGGCAGGCTTTCCGGTATAGAGCTGCTCTGCCTACTCCTCACTGCCACAACACCTGATTACCGAGCATGCACAGTTGACACGCGTAATGCTCTTATTCAGTGAATATAACAGTCTGTACCTCGCCACCTGTTTTGCTGGTGTGGGGTCTGGAGAATGCGTGCGCTCATGAGTTCTCGAAGACTCGCAGAGGCTCTTCCCTCCTATGTGTTTACCTAATACATGATCGGTGTCCGACCACATCCTGCTCTGTAGCAGCGGAAACTGCTCCTTCTCCATCTTGCAACGCTCATTTATGGCAGAAGATCTGATCTCGCTTATACCCTCAGCACTAAACAAACATTATACAGCTCTATACATATACTGGACGCTAGAAGAGGTATTTTTTTACATTTTCCCGCTCTCTCCAGGTCTCCGTGCAGTGGCTGCCCATCAGGATATTACAAAACAGTATCAAAATTCTGTCCTTCCAGACAACAGTAATCAAAATTGCCTACAAAACAAAAAATTTTAAAAAAGTATAAATTTGCATCAACCCCTACCATTATTGTAGTCCCACTTGTTACCTTATACCTTTGATACCTTGTTAGCCAAATACCTAGGTGACTGAATCTACAGTCAGGTTCCACTAGCACCTGGTTCTGACTGTGCGTTGACAACGAGTTACGTAAATGTCCCGCGAACTACCCGATCGTGTACTCTCGATCTGTTATGCGTTCGATCTTCTTACCTCGGC
Organism: Priapulus caudatus; assembly: GCF_000485595.1. Lineage (NCBI taxonomy): Eukaryota > Metazoa > Priapulida > Priapulimorpha > Priapulimorphida > Priapulidae > Priapulus > Priapulus caudatus. Next base: position 647,649 of record NW_014577111.1, on the reverse strand, counting down.
CAGCTCCTCATAATGCTGGTCATCAGGGAAGCTGAACCTTCGCAGAAAGATAGTCGTACTGAGCGTGGCAAACTAGCTCGGCGCCGTCGTATCTCCCGTTTAAACTGGAAGTGCTCGTTCGGCCAGCCTCCGCAGCCGATAACGGCTCAGCCTGAAAGCACGCGAGACGCCGAGGGCCAGGTCATAGTGTATGAGCCAAATACCGCTCAAATTTTGTGACTCGCTTGCCGAATCGACAGAGACTAGCGGCACGGCTCCCAATCAACCGTGCATGGTTGTGAGCAGGAGGATGGAGTGCGATTGTTTTTGGGCTTAAATCGCACTAAACTTAGGCCATTTGAAAAATGTTGATTATGTTGACAATCTCACTTGAATGTTCGTTACTCTTGAATATCGGAACAAAGCTCAAAAGATTATCTACTTACATCGATATATCTGTATGAATCTTTCTTACCTGACAAGTACTATACAGAAACCAAATGGGGCAATAGGTCACACAATTTTCATTCACTGCAAAATAACTGGCATACTGCCTGCATTGCTGAAACATTTATGTGACAATCTAGAAATTAGCATCAGAAGCGGTACTATTATAAATTACAACAAAAATTTTATTACATTTAAATTATATTTTAATAATGATTCACCAATGTACGCATTGTTCTTTACTGTAACGATTGAATAGGCTCTGTAGAGGCAAGATATTCTAAGAGTGTCAACGCTTCTCATATGAGATTTAGCAATAAACCGATTGATATTGAAATCTCATTTCGATCTATGTAGTTCATCTGGCTTATTATTGACATGTGCGAATTGATTGCATTACTCCGCTCTTAACCTTCACCCTGTGCCATGCCGGTATTTAGTACTTAATGCACATGAACGTTTAGCTTAGCCGTACTTACAAGATCATACTCAGTAGCTTTGTGACATTTATCTTGTTCGGTGACTCCAGCAAAAGATTCTCTAACAATTAGTCATAGAATGCGTTGCTTCGAGATAGCCACAAGCAACTTGAACACGACCTGCTGCACGGTTTCCCTGTCGAGAAAAATGATGCAAAACTCTCAAAACACATCCATTTAAACGCTGACTTTTTTACCTACATATATGTTGCCCTCTTCTTATTTGCATTATCTTGTGCTTCAAATATATGAGACAATTGTAGATGGCAAGTAAAATTTATAAATAATTAAAATGCTACATTGATAAGGTGTTTACTGCTATATTTTGACAAAGATCATAGCTATATATATATATATTATCTATCTATATACTAGGGTTTATATCTAAGTCCTATATTACTCTATATAATGCATGTGTTGTATAATAACATTTGAGTTTACCTGCTATGACCCCCAGGTACTATTGTGATGAACATATAGTTGACGGCAAATCAGCAGAACACATCAACGGCTGTGACTGTATGAAAACCTCAAAGCTCACCTCATCCATTGCTCCGCTGAATAGCTCTATTGAGCAACTCATCGGGCTCATGATAATATGGTTAGCAATCTCATTATTAACATGCCCCGGAAAATCTGCAAGATTCCACACATTTATTAACTGTCACGCAGGTCTAAGCATTTACACCCAGTTACTACATATCCTTTCTCCTCCACTCTCCCAGTTTTCCTACTATACACTCGCCCTACTCCTGATAAAAAAAGAATCCCAATCCTTACGGAATGCGGTCACCTGTTGATCGTCCGGGGTACACGAACACGTTGTATAATGAACGTCTCATTATATTACATTCTGCCACCATTTACTACATATCCTCCTTCTCTCCCAGCCTTCTACTATCAGGAGTCTTCAATATATATATATATATTGATAGATCCTGTGCTATCTGATATAATAAATTGGAAATCCATCTTACCGAAGCCGTCCACCTGTGTGAGTCCCGCGCGTCGCCCCGAGAACACGTCGACGACTGCGCGTGCACGGCGACCTCAAACAGCTGCTTTCGTGCAGCGCCTGGATGACGATCGCCGACGAGCGACTCAGCTCCAGTCAGGCGGCACGCCAACGTGCCCACCCAGCTGGAGCAAGCAGCGCAGCGCCTCCTGCCGTCAACCTCCTGCGTGGCAGCGGGTGCAGCCCAGCGCACTGGATACAGGTCTGAAGCCTCCAGCACCTGCGACGAGCTGAGAGACGTGAGAAGTGGATGCGTTATAGGATTCCGCGAGCGAGAGACGAACTTCGATGCGAGTGCGCGTCACGACGAACGAGAGACGACGGGAGACGCGTTGACCGGAGTAGTGAGAGCTCAGAGACGAGGGAGCGGCACGCGTTACAGGTGACGTGAGCGAGCGAGAGCCGGAGGAGGACGTCGTTATACAGCGAGTGAGAGCCAAGAGACTGAGCGAGGACGCGTTACGGTAGGCATCAGTGATGAGCGGAGAGACACGGGTGAGGTACGCATTACTAGGGACGTCGAGAGCCGGAGAGACCGCGAGGAGGGACGCCAGTTACCCGGATAGAGCGAGAACGAGGAGGACGCGTTACAGCATGTGAGAGCGAGAGACGAGGAGGACGCCTCTTATACAGCGAGGTGGAGAGCGGAGAGACGGGAGGACGCGTTACCGGAGTGATCAGCGAGAGATGAGGGAGGATGCGCTTACAGGAGTAGAGCGAGAGATCGAGGGAGGATACGTTACAGAGTGAAAGCGACCGACGATGAGGCCGCAGGACGTGTTACATAGAGTGAGAGCGAGAGACGAGGGAGACGTGGTTACCGGAGTGGGACGCGCGAGTAGAGGACGAGGGGAGGACGCGTTTACCGGCAGTGAGAGCAGAAAAGATCGAGGGCGGGACGCTGTTACAGGAGTTGGACAGGCCGAGAGATGAGGGAGCCGCGTTACAAGAGTCGGAGATGCGAGAGACGAGGGAGGGAGCGAGGACGCGTTACCGGAGTGAGAGCGAGAGACGAGGGAGGACGCGTTACCGGAGTGAGAGCGAGAGACGAGGGAGGACGCGTTACCGGAGTGAGAGCGAGAGACGAGGGAGGACGCGTTACCGGAGTGAGAGCGAGAGACAAGGGAGGACGCGTTACCGGAGTGAGAGCGAGAGACAAGGGAGGACGCGTTACCGGAGTGAGAGCGAGAGACGAGGGAGGACGTGTTACCGGAGTGACAGCGAGAGATGATCTAACGGCGCGGTGGCGTGATCGACAGCCCCAAGGGCTGAGGGAAGACGCGTTACGTGGGTGTGAGCGAGACAATCGAGCGGCGCAGGCGCGGGCAACAAGCGCGAGTCTCGTAGATTTTAGGGGAAGCACGCAGAGCAGAGATAGTTTTAACGTCGCCAAAAATGCACAACTTTCCTTAGGCAGATTACATTACTATCGTGACAATATATAGATGAAATACCGCACTGTGATCCTTGCACAGTACAGTGTCTGTGCATGATCGAAGGGCTCTCATTCACTTAATGTTACATTACGTTTCATAACTTAAACTATGTCTAGGCAAGACTTTTTTCATGTCCACTGTGCTAAACACATTTTGTTATGTTTCAGGTTACCTACATTGCAAACGACCACTTGATATTTGAAACGACACCAAGTTCAATAATAGTTTTGTAGAAGTGAAACTTTTGTGACATGATACCTTTAAATGAGCAGACTCACCGGAATTTAATGCCTGTTGTAGATCATGTCTGAGAACGCCCCGCCTTGAGGAACTCATCTGAGCAGTCAGGAACTAGAAATAGATACACCAAACCTGCATATAATGATAATTTAGAGAAAACGTCAGTGTCTTTTATAGACAGGTATCTATTCTATTAAGCTGTTGCCTAACAAAGGTTTGTCTGTGCCAGCATAAATCTCACCTCCTCTGGTATAACTTTGAGTATTTCCAGAAGAACGCAAAAAACTTGTGTCGTCTGTAAAACAATAAAGCACAAATGAAAATATATGACTAACTGAACTTCTCTTATTCCAAATGTTTCTGTCTCCTAAAACTAACATTCAAAATCGAATAGTGATGTATTTTCTTACAAACAAATAATAAGAGTAAAATTTCTTCGAAAGTATTAAGAGCTTTATCTAGAAAGCAAGACAAGCACTATGTGAACATCTAACCCATAGTTCTGCACGTCTGTTTCTTGGCGACTTACTGGCAACTGTGGCAGATTTGCTGGTTGGAAATGCTGAATAATGGCGCTGACGGCATCCGGCCACGCACCAGATATGGTGTTCAAGACAAAGGCTGAGAGCTAAAGAAAATTACATTTACATATATAATATACATTAAAAACACATATGCAGTAATAACAAAATGTGATAACAATATTGCCACAATTTTAGTCCTTGACCACTAATTCTATAACTTGTGAATACTGTGACAACAGCATGTATAGTATACTTACAACGATTATATAAAGCAATTTTATTACTAATAATAACTAAGAATGATATAATGAAATTCTACCAATAAAACTGTGTAATATGCTGTGTAAATTACACATGTCTACAATGCACAAGTACAGTCTAGTTTTCCCTGTTGAGCTATTTAGACCATATCTAAACCCATACCTCGGTGCTAAATGGAAGTCATGGGTGACAATAATACTAGTCCATATTCTTTATGAAGGATAGGGTTTTATACTCCATCACAATTCTGTAATTGTGGCAGTTTTTACTTTTATATATCAGCTTAAACTTACGGCTATACAGACTCTTGTTAGAACTATCTTCGGTCCACCAGCTGCATATGTGTTGATTATGTCTAGCAGGCGACATTTCAATGTTTGGTACTCCTCAGGTGGTATTTCAGCCCTAGAATATTTGTAACATTTCACAGATATATAATGCTTTTCAAGTAAACATTGAATACTTTAGACTGATTACGTTTTTTATGAGGTTAGTCTATCCATTTGCTATAGACTGTTTATTCAACTTACCAGAATTTTGATACTTTCACATATATCGTACTTGCTCCAAAAAACTGCACTTCTTGACTCTGCAAAACACAACCAAGTTAGTAGACATTACATCTACACTTATTTTACCATTATTTTACAGGTTTGCTAAATATTTATACACTCACGCCAGAACCTCTTTCAAGAATAGCACAACTACATAAACACACTCACGCACGTGCGCGCACACACACACACACGCATGCATGCCCACATACACATACACGCACGCTCTCACAAGCATGCACTCACGTGCGCACGCGCACGCACACGCACACGCACACATACAGACGCATGCACGCGCGCACACACACACTCACACTCACTCACTCACAACTCACTGATGTACTCATAAACGCACACATCTAATATAGAAATAATAATCTACGGGATTTCCATATAATCTGTCAGCAGCACACAACTTTAATTTTCAGTGTATACCTTTTTAGGCGAAAGTAAGTCCCAAGCAAACACCCAAGCAGCAGTTGAAGATTGAGCACTTGTTAACCACAGGTTGATATTTTTCTGTTGGCTGATATCATGGTAAAATTGCATCACGGCCTTTCAAAAAATAAGTAAATTATATTATTACCAATGCCAATGACGATTTTCGAAACAGTCAATAATAGTCAATACAATACAGCACTTGTCAATGCAATAAGCCAGTTCGTAGTAACAGTCTGCGCATGCGCAAACTTAACCACAAATTCTTCCGGGTCAAGTCATTTGTGACAAAATATTTCGTATTTCGACCGTACAGTACACACACGCTGCCGCATGCATGTGTGTCATTGTAATGCTACAGTCTTTGCGTGTGCACGTGCGTGCGTGCGTGCACGTGTGCGTGCGTGTGCACGTACAAATGCATGAGTGCGTGTGCACGTACAAATGCGTGCGTGCGTGTGCACGTACACGTGCGGGCGTGCGTGCGCACGTACACGTGAGTGCGTGTGTGTGCACGTACACATGCGTGCGTGTACACGTACACAGAATACATGTACATATACGTACTGAACCGAGAGTGCACGCCGCACTCGAGATTTCATCGATTTTTCTCACAAATGACCCGGTGACCTGTTTTGTCACACAACCCCTTGGCTAACTACGAACTGGCTTATAGTTATAACTATAACTTATAGTTATAAGTTATAGTTATACACCATCATATTCATAATGTCCATGATATTAATTTATTAATATTATACATTGTCATTATCATTATGATTATAGACAATTACAAGTTACAACGCTCGTTGCTAGTATTAGTAATTGTAGTCAATAACAATTGTAATTGTAGTGTCACAATAACATCACGTAGACGGTTTTGCAAGCCTGAGGTGCGCGTAAATTACATTATAAATAATATTAATAAATTATTATTCTTTTTGTAACTTGTATTACTATTACTATTACTATTAGTATTAGTTGTAAGTTGTAAGCGCCCGGCACTTCAGTTCAGTTTTTGCTTACTTAGTTACTAACCTTTTCGACATTTTCTGTAGTAAATTCCATTATAAGGGGCTGACGGCCTGTGGACTGATATGTTTTAGTATCCAATATAAGTATTATTAGTTACTATTTCATAAACGTTACGCCATATAAATAATATTTTGCTAACTCAAGCCAAAATTTTCAACAGCCATAGACGCTGACATATTGTATAGCAGTGCCATCTGTAGTCAAATAATGTGTTAAATTTGTTTTTATTTTAATATTATTTTATTTTTTCAGGGTTGTGATTAGAGATATATTATGGTTATATATTATATCAAACATTAATTGTAGTCTACATTTTAGCATTCTTAGTATGGTAAGTCATCCATGGTATGTATGAACATATGTGTATGCAAATTTTAATGAGACACTCAGTGTGGGTGTGGTATGAAGCACTAATGTCTGTGTGTGTGTGTCTGTGTGTGTATGCGCTAGTGCCTTATAGGTGGGGGCGGACATCCGGGAACTTTTGACTATTTGACCGGATGTAGATTCGAGCCGATGAAAACAAACCGTAGTAACGCACCGCACAATGCACGCAGCGCATAGTGCCAAGGAATTATGTGGTGTTTGGATGCCGCAATCACAGTCTTTCAAGTGACAAAAAACGATCATTCTT
>NW_014577111.1:638437-639700 GCF_000485595.1 Priapulus caudatus | reverse complement strand
CAGGAGGGGTCCAGGGAGTCCGGACCCCCCCTTGCTCGCGCAGAAAACGCATCTGAGGGGGTCTAATTTAAAAAAATTTCGCGTGCTCGCAAAGGGGGGTTACGGTTAGACCCCCCCCCCCTGGTACAAATCCTGTACACGCCCCTGCCGAGCAAATTGCCAACATTGAAAAACGAACTCCCCCCCAATATAAAGCTGGCTACGGGCCTGATGCATCATGATAAAGTGGATCCCACAATTCCCACTATATATATATATACATCAAGGGTTAATAATGACAAACTTGTCATTATTAACCCCTGATATACATATATAGTAGCGTGCACAGTAAAGTTATGGCACGTACGTAGTTGTGGTATTAGATGACCATACGTTTTACTCAACCCCAGTCTTGTCAAGAAAAAAACGATGATCGTGAATGTATGAAGCGTAGTCAGCCTGTGTTACAGGCTCACAGCTATGTGAGTCATGCCACAGAACCGGTTACATAATTTGCTATAATTACATCATAAGCAACGCTATTTCTCCTGATACTTTAATCGCATGTTTACAGATAAAATATCTCAAAACAGCTCAAGGTAACACGTAATCTGAAAAGAGCTTATATGAACAACGGTTCAAATTCTTTAAAAGAAACACACGCGTCCGACATGCCCTAACACGCGCGAAGTTTTTAACGATCGCGGGTAAGGGTGACGCTTGCTCTATTCACCATAGCACATCAATTGAGATTCGCGTTGAATCATCTAGGTATACCTACCCAGCACGCAGGTATGTCCGGTATCGCAGGCAGAAACACGAGCGCAAAGGTGTGAAAACTATTACGGCGCATTAAACTTCATTAAAATCGGGTTGGTGATTCACGCAGGTAAAGAGATGGTGATATTGTTCGCCGGGAGCCCCCGCTGCGACCCGCTACGATCCACAGGTGCTGCGTAGGTATGACTCACCCCGATTGTCGGATTTTTTGCTGCGTATTTTTTTGAGAAAGGCGCGCCTTGTTACAGCGTCGCTCCCGTGCGAGCGTATGCGACGTATAGATTGCATTGGAAGTACTATGTGTTCTGAATGACGTGCCAACACCCACCTACATGGCACCCTAAATTGATATTTGTTAATAATATACGATGTCTCTCGTGTTCACGGTGACTGCATCCAGTTACGATATCAAAAGAAACCGATACCCGTCGCAGCTCCGTCGCCTCTCTCTTTTCACTTTCTTCTCTTTTCTCTCTCTCTCTCTCGCTATATATATATATATAT
>NW_014577111.1:629612-637129 GCF_000485595.1 Priapulus caudatus | reverse complement strand
TAATATAACGAGGTGACTGGAACCCCCCCCCCCACATATATATATATAATATAATATTATCAGGAGTGAATAATAATAGATTTTTAATAATTATGAATAATAATCTATTATTATTCACTCCTGATATTATATTATATTCGTGTGTATATCTACGTGCGTGCGAGCCTGTGCGTGTACAGGTCTGATCGCTGTATAGCCCAGAGGCAGGTATGACTAGATATATCATAGAATCTGTTTTTAGAGTAAACTCCTCTCCCGTGCATGCATGCGTCCGTGCTCAGGTGAGATGAGCCCAAGTATTCTTACCTGCAGCGCGAACGCCGCAACGCCCAAACAATCCACGTCATCGCCTGCCATGTTTCGTAACATCTCAGAAACTTATCAGGGCGTAATCTCTCATTTAAGGGGGAAGTAAAAACACAGGTACCAGGGTCGAACGCGAGGCGGACTAGTTTCAGCGAAACCACAACACAGCCACATACCAATATGCTGCGAAGCCGAAATGTAGTAGTAGTTGTTTATACACAAATACCTGTCGACTTGACAAGCTGAACGCACGAAGGTAATAACCAGATTTCACTGTCGTCACAAAATATGAAAGGACGTCTATACTTAGGTTTTCGATTATTATTAATTACACACACACGTACACACGCACGCACGCCCGCACGCGCACACACATGATAAACATATGTAATAAATTTCAGATGTGCACACGCATGCATATGAACTCCCCTTACCTGTCATCTATTCATTCTATTGAACTATACCTACTGATAAATGCACACCTACGGCCTCGATAAGTTTCGCACTGGTGAAAACTGCAACCGCATTTACGTGTACGAAGGGCGTTCCCATTACGGATCAGGTGATCGCTGACTGATAAACGGTCTTAGTCATTAATTAAGACTACACCTAACTAAACATCCAGGTATATATCCAGGTATCCAGGTAGATATATGACGGCGCGGCATGAATCACGATACACAGTCACATAAAGATAGCGGGTTGTAGTCTGACAACGTGAAATTCGCGTGAGCACAGACAGTTACAGATAATAATAGGAGTAGGTATTAACAGGTGGTGGCATTGTTGTCTGTAGTGCTTTGAGCAATGAATCTAAGGCTATGTAGCCTATACGTAGAATTTCGAAACTGAACTAAACAGGCGAGACAAATGACTATCCCTTGTAAGTGATCAGCATATGTTATAAGCATCACCGAACAAACTATTTTGACCAAGAGACAGCCATTGAACCTTCTACTGAAGCACGAGAAAACGCGAGCCGCACGTTGGCACTTTGACAAATTTATAGCCACGAGGACGTTGCAATTTGTTTCCAACTAAAACTTTTCTAGTCATTTCTGTACGCGTGCCAAATTGCCGATCCCTCGCAAAATTAGACGAGCTGAAGGTCATAACTTATCCGCAACAGCGAGTGCAAGCACACGCGCCTCCCCCCCACCTCCCCCTGGGGACAGAATGACACATGAGTGTGAGACACAGAGCATTCACATGCTGACAGTGCAACTAGTTTATAGCCACCGTTTGCCGACTCAAGAAGAACTGTTACAAAAAGACGAATCACACAAGCGAGACACAGCGTAAGGTAATTAAATATAAACCAAGTTTATTTCACAGTAAATCATATTATTTCATAGAAATTTATACAAGCATGCGCCAAAAACGACGCCAATGAAATTTAAAATACACAAGAACTTGAATAACGGGACCCAAGACCTACATTAAAATACACTAACCAGGAATGCGATACAACTGTAGGAATGTATTATATTTGTGACCTTCGAAATACGTAGCACTACTACTTGCAGCAAAGTGGCAACGATCGTAATGCAACTTTAAAAACGCCAGTACGCATCAACAAGGCGACGTACAGTGTTTTAATACGAGTTAATGCACATAGACGTACCGATTAAATTTTAACCGATTTAAATTTTTTACACTTAGTAAGTACGCGCAGCGAGGCTAATCATGTAGTTCTTGACATCAAACGACATCCGCGTGCGGCGGAAATACAGGTTTTGCATGGCGAGTATACCTCGGACTTTTAGCGTAATGAAGAAAAACGCCGACCGACTCGAGCGCGGCCTTTTTACACAGACGGCAGAGCTAGTAGCAAGAGGGATCCGTGATCGCTGTAATTTCCTATCGGGCTATACACACACCAGGTGCTCACAGGTGCTGTACAAGACACCCCATCCACTCGGACCACACTCACTAACTACTGCTGATCCCGCTTAGCAACTGGCTCGAGCAGCCGCTCATAGTATGATCGGCGTTCTTCTACGCTGCGGAGTAAAACCCTAAACGTGCGAACACACGCAGGCCGCTAGTACACGCACACTGGGCGTACGTTATGTGAACGCGTTAGGTTAGGTATAGACCACCTTGAATATGCGGAATTCTGCCCACGTGTAGAGCTAACCACCACTACTACTGAACTCACTGCGTCGAAACGCCCCCCCCCACCCCCCACAGAAATAACCTGCCTGAAAACATACATATACTCTTACTCTAGTTCACACAGCACCATTTAAATTCAACACGACGGCGAGAAATGTTTCAAAGTTATGTTTTTTAAGGCGTTTTTCTAAGAAAAAAATAGACGAACAGGGCCTATGTTGACATAGGACCGTCGATAGAATGGGTGCAGCGGTCGCGCAGAACACTCGCTTTTAACACAAGGCATTTCACAAATAACTTCTTGCCGCGCGTGTGTGTCTTTCGTACTGTGTGTACTAACGTAATGGCCGGCCTAGCATGAACAAATGGCCATAAAACTTCAATACAGCCGAGAGAAAACAACTCGGCAAAAGCAACGAGGTCAACTAAAAAGGTACCGATGGCAGTGAGTCTACCATCATACCCGAACACGTTCGAAACGTTTCTTCAACCGTATGTACATCGTCTCACCCCCCCCTCGTTACAGCATAAATATACAACAAATTGATAAAAAAAAACTTGCCATCAACATTAAAGCAATTGAGCAAACGGTTATACGTGTACTTTACACCGTCCCGTCTGCAAGCCTCGTGCCAAGCACGCCTTCCAAAGCCACACCCCACATCTCCGTACGCGGGCCCAGCTTCCATAATCACCATGGAGACAGGTGGCACTTTTCTCAACCAGACGAATGACAGATAGGTATCGAAAGGCGAGTGCAGAGTTGCAACTGCTGCTAGCTAGCAGGGGAGTTCTTTTATCCATATCACAATTACAGGTTACAGGGGCGAGCTTAGATTACATGCAATTATATTCGGCTAGTTATTAGACATCACCAGCCAGAGAGATTGGTAGAGAGAAATACGATAAACCCACACTTCGTGTCAAGGCTATCCACTACTGGTTTCGACGAACAGCAGCTCTTAACAAGAAGACAGGACTAGTAGCAAACCAGTATAAATCGCGTTGGAATGTAACAATTATAGCGAATGATTTGTCATACACCGTGCATCATCCACAGCTATTAAGAACAAAAAACGAGAAAACTAGTAGTTTTTATATATAAGGTAGGCAATGCGACGTGCACATATTAAAGCGAACCCTATGAAAAATCGAAATGCCAACAAGAGGCTATGTTCGTTCGAGCTTAGACCGACACGTACAACAACGATGTGGGTATATACTGTATATGTATGCGACTATAGCAATTTACCCTGCCCTAATATGGCATTACTACCCTTATATGGCATTCAGCTTCACATGTATTATGCATGAACACAGTCACATCTCTGAGCTCTGTGGGAATAGTATGAGTAAATACAACTACATCAGCAGCAACCCAACAGGATGGCTCGCAGCAGATATATATACGAATCGGGTAATTCAATTTCAAAGCTAATGATCCGTTGCCGAAGGGCGCCTTAATAATGCACGTGCACATTGCCATATTCTGTCGATCCATCGGGAAATATGGCTTGCTTCGCATCATAGAAGGTTTCTCAACTTGCCCATGAATGGCAAAGCACAATTTTAAACCAGGATTCTTCGTCACTGTACATGGACTAGCAGAACAAAACATCAGGCTACGCCAGCCAAATCACCAGAGGCAATCACCACCTCCTCTCGTACGCTCAACACTTACTCCCTTTCAGCAGTCAAAAGAATTTAATTCGCAACCAACAATTTCTCTTCCTCACACGCACACAGACGCGCATGCACACACGCACACATGGACGCGCACAGATCGTTAGCTAGTCTCTCTGCTCCCACCCACTGCTATGGGTAAATAAGACATAAAAACCTCCCAACGGGGGACGACTCAGCCGCGCATCCAGGCATGAATGCAACCTCACACTTCTGAAAGACTTGTGTACTAGGGTGCCCAGCGCCTATGCACAAGACAACCCCTGCTTCTCTGTTTGCACACGTGGATTCGAGCTGCCAGGCACCCACCCGACCTCATCACAACACTGGGTCCGGCGACAGTGACGCACGCACGCGGGTAACGTACAGTCAGAGCTCGGGCTGGAACTCGCTGTTCTGCCACCGGCGCCACCCTGCAGGAGTGCCCATGCAGTCTCGTTCTACCCCGGCGCCACCACGCAGGGGGTCGTGCGATCTCATTCACTATACCCCAGAGGCAACAGGCAGAGGGGCTGCACGATCTCAACGTGCTATAGAAAGCAGAACAGCTTCTTCCAGCCCTTCCCGGGCTGGTAGCCGCCACGCAAAGTTCCGTTGCGACGTCAACCCAGGAGTGTTCCCGTGACGCTATAGAAAGCAGAACCACTTCTTCCAGCCCTTCCGCGTCGTCGCCGCCGACGCCGACGACGACGACGCCGACGACAGCGCCACCTCGCGGCTCTTCTGCTTCGTTTCGTTGTTGTTCCGCGCGCTCACCAACGCCCGCAGCTTCTCCCGCCGCGTCACCGCCTTCTCCCCCCCTCCTCCTCCTCCTGCACCGTCGCCGTCGTCGTGAAAGTGTCCGTTCGTGCGGAGCGCGGTGAGCAGCGCCGAGTCGAACACCTCCTTGAGGTTGCGCTGCGTCAGCGCCGAGCACTCGATGTAGCGCAGCGCGCCGATCTGCTCGGCAAGATGGCGGCCGCTCGCCTCGGAGACGGGCCGCTCGTCGTAGCGCGCCAGCTCGATGAGCTCCTTGACGTCGTTGCGTAGGTCGCACTGCGTGCCGACGAGCATGACGGGCGCGTGCTGCGAGTGGCCGCGGATCTCCGGCAGCCACTTGTCGACGATGTTGTTGAACGATGTCGGCGAGACGACGCTGAAGCAGAGCAGGAAGACGTCTGTGTTCGGGTAGCAGAGCGGCCGCAGCGAGTCAAAGTCATCCTGCAACGACAGACGCGGAGGGGAGAGCGATTAGCACACCAGTTATTAGCATAATTATTATTAATATTAAATTAATAGTTGAAATATACTGCGAGGGGAATACCTCAAACGGTAGCAGAGTGGCCATAGGGAGTCAAAGACATCCTGCAATGACAGACGGAGGGGGAGAGCAATCAGCACTCGTGGCGAGTAAATCATTGTTATTATTACTATTAATTAGTAGAAATATACTGTGACTCGTGAGGGGAAATCTAAAATCGTAGCAGAGCGGCCACAGCGAGTCAACGACATCCTGAAACTAATGTTGGAGATAGTGATTATATATATAGCATCTGTGCCAGTCAATAGCATTATTATTATTAGTATTAGTAGTAAAATTTACTTAGTTGTAGACGTCCTGTAATGGGAGGCGGAGATCAGCGATCATGCCATTCAATGGTGCATTATTTTTAAACTTTGACAGTTTTGAGGGCAGATTTAAACTAAAAACGATAGCAGAGCGGCCACAATGAGTCAAAATCGTCCTGCAACAGGAGGGAGGTAATCGAGGGAGCAATTAGCATTCGTGTCATTCAGTAACGACATATTACTACTAGTACTATTACTATTATTAGTCCTTGAAGAAAAATCCAAACTGGTAGCAGAGCCGCCGCCGTAGTACACTATTAGATCAACGAACCAGATATTAGCGTAGACCAGTTTACACAAGTTTTTCGCACATATTTATATCAGATATATATATATACATGTATCCCAAATTGTCGACTTTGCTACGCTAAGCAGTGTTATGAGAACGCCCCCTATCGCAATGCTGTCTGTCTAGCGCTACACGGCAAACACTCCAGGCAGATATATAAGTCCATAAAACTATGCGAGATATAGTGATGTACACACGATGACTGCAATCGATAAGAACAAGCAACAGCCGCGAGGGGAAAAGGAGCAATTGGCATTCGTTGTGGAAAGAATCAAGAGCGTATAAAGAAGGCTTCTTTATAAAGAAGGCCTTCTTTATAAGCTCTTGAAAGAATGCAGCGAGATGTCCGCAGCCGCCCGTGGCCGTCTGCGGTTATAACAACAACAACAATAATAATAATAATAAATTTAATATATTTAATATTAATACTAATTTTATTATTAGTCCTTTAATTGAAATCTATATGAGCCTATTAACTTTGAGAAAAATCGAAGACAATGCGTTCAGTGCGCAATACACGCTTTAATGCAAAAATATTCGACACAACCTTTGTAATGAATAGTCAAATAAGTAATACACAATAGATAATATTATATAGATTAGTTTTGACTTAGGTTCGTCTTATTTCACATACATAAGACGAGCTAAGATTTGAATTCTAGAAAACCTCATATATTTTCTTACTGCGAGGCGTTGAAACGCAATCGTGCTTTAATAGTGCTCACCAGCCTCGGGCTCAGTATCACCTGCAAGCAAACCCGCCTTTATCACGCGCACCGCCGCCTAACGCAGGAATTGTGAAAATACCACGACACGGA
The DNA here is from genome assembly GCF_000485595.1 of Priapulus caudatus. Classification (NCBI taxonomy): domain Eukaryota; kingdom Metazoa; phylum Priapulida; class Priapulimorpha; order Priapulimorphida; family Priapulidae; genus Priapulus; species Priapulus caudatus. The sequence goes on along the minus strand of NW_014577111.1, from coordinate 630,307 downwards.
CGCACCACCCTGTTAGTCGTAATTGGCAATGCTCATAAATTGTATTAGCAGATGCAAGAACATGCAGCGATGAGAAATGAGATTATCTTTATTAGATCAATGAATCACGAAAAGAAACACAACCGGCATTGGCGTAGGCATGTTGATACAAGATGTGTCAACACGGATCATGTGATTTGGATATTGAACATTGAGTAATTACAGAAGGACGGCTACACGCCCAGTTTGTGTCCACAACTTGGGACCATGACTGAACATGCCGACTATATAATGAGGAGCCATCTCTCACAGCTTCGGTTAGAATCACAGGTCTTCAGTACCATGCAACAGTTAATTTGTTTCCATCCTCTCACGCGTAAATTAAATGTAAATTCACATGCTTCATAATATCTGATAATATGAAAATACACTGTGCAGTTTTAACTTATATAGGCAATAATTTTTTAACATTTAAACGAATAACGAAGTTTAAAATAAGCGATGCTGTTTCTATTTTAATATACTAGCTCGAGTAATGCTCAGTTAATACCAACGACGTACTACCCCCACTAATACAGATACAGAGGCTTTATGAGGTATCCCATGCACTATTTGGGTCAGGAAGCTTACCCTTAAAGGAATATATATTGAGAGAGAGAGAGAGAGAGAGAGAGAGAGAGAGAGAGAGAGAGAGAGAGAGAGAGAGAGAGAGAGAG
>NW_014577111.1:616671-629602 GCF_000485595.1 Priapulus caudatus | reverse complement strand
AGAGAGAGAGAGAGAGAGAGGGGGAGAGGGGGGGGGGAGTTGGCAATTAAAAATTCAATGATATACACGGCTGTAATACCTGTGCACAATATTTTATGACGACGGAATGCACATGCACACCTCAAATAACTTCTAGCCGAGAACGTAATCTATGATTTTGCACAAGGATTATGTAAGATCGTCAATAAATCTTGAGACGCGGCATTAATGCAAAAATGACAGCCGAGTTTTCAGTCTAGCACATGTAAAACTAGAAACGGAAGAGCGTATACGGCAATACTGCCTACAGCATGCTGCGCACATTTTGTCTGGTGTTTCTTGTGCAATATGTTAGCTTGTTACGTGATGTGCTAACTACTACAGTACTGCGGATTTTCCAATCACATGTGATTCCAGAGACTACTTTAATTACACTGAAAGCAACCGCAGAAACCAAATGTTCCCTCATGAAATCAAACAGAGTGCAATAGCCTTGCATAACTTTAGGCTAGTACGTATATTATGACATAATTCTAATTCATTCTGTTTCATTAATCCCTACGTGCAAACTTTAGTGGTACACGTACAGTACATATAAGGAACCATATCTGAGTGGCCCTAGCTCATTCCAAATATTTCAACGCACGCCAACGCAATAAAATGCAATGTTTTATCACGAAGTACTAATCATATCGAATTCCTCGTCGGCGGTTAATGCAAGATGGGGAACTGTAAACTGCTGTTACACACTATTGCTTGCAGAGAGCTGCTTGTACTCATGCTGCTTTCTATAGACATCTATACATATAATTCTACGCGCATTCATCCAGACCGAGACCCTAACCATGAACGTCGTTTCACTGCCGGGCTGCAGTATGTGGCTACCAACTGTCATTTCGCTTTGCTGTTGAACTGGGGTTTGTATCCGTGAAATCACTCGAGAGCCTGGTAATGAAAAGGAAACCTCCTGCACTAAACTAACCAATCTGCCTCCAGACTTGAACACACTGTCATAACGGTTAAATTAATCAGCCTGCCCATCTCTCCGTCTCACTATACAATCCCCCTCTCGCTGTCTCTCTCTCTCTCTTCTCATCCTTTTTTTTCTTGCTCCTCCATCACACACGACACCAGATTTGATTCATATCAGGACGACAGGTGCATGATTCTGTATATTCATACATTCACTTCGCACTCGTTGTCATGTAGCCGGCGTCACCTGTCAACGACAACACCACATGACACACATGTACACGCACCCACCCACGCACTCACGAACACATGCAGGCACGCACACATACATACTCACACACACACACGCACGCACGCACGCACACACGCACACACGCACACATGCAGGCACGCACACATACATACTCACACACACACACACACATCACAACACACACACACACACACCACACCCACACACACCGGATCACGAACACAGCAGGCCACACATACATACTCGACAACCACGCACACGCGACTGCGCGCATTCACGCCACACATGCAAGGCACGCAACAACATGACATACTAACACACACACGCAACGCGACGCACCACCACACGCACGTCACGAACACGATGCAGGCAACGCGACACATACATACTCACACACACACGCACGCACGCACGCACACACCTACACACCTACACACGTAGCCCTCTCGCTATACGCCCGGGTCGAAAATAAACGAACTCGAACGGCAGAGAGAGAAGAGAGAGAGGAGAGAGAGAGAGAGAGAGAGCGAGATGGAAAGAGGGAGGGGAAGGAGAGAGGGATGGAGGGGAAGGAAAAAGGGAGTACGGGATAGAGGCAGGGAGGGAGAGAGATAAATCGCGCTCAGCCTGCGACGACGTGCATCTGAGAGAACCTTAAGTTAGTAGCCTCAAGCGTCTCTCACTGACTGCACATTGACCTGTCCGACGCATATATATATATATACACTAGCGTCACAGCCGGACGCGTTGCTTGGTCGAGCATGGTCACAGATTCTTGCAGCTCATTCATACCCGCTGTCGCGTTAACGTCACGTGTAATCAAGTCACGTAGCTGCTTGAGACGTGGTCTCTAGCTAATCTCCCCCACCCACCACCTCACCCAATGCATTCTTTAAAATGGAACAAATCCTAAAAAGAACTAGTCCATGCTCGAACAAAAACGTTTGCAGGAGTTTCTTCGCAGTTGTGAGACGGGTACTACCAGGATACATTACAAATACATGAGACAATGTTCAATACGCGAAAACATGGCACTGGTCACCTACAAACACAATATTTATGCTGTTATCACACATATATTATATTATTTTTAATATATCAGATATGAGGCCTTAGTGATCTCAGATCAGAATAGGACATAAATCTAACTGGACATGCCGGTGGCCTGGCGTGTCTGTAACTTTAATAGCACAACAGTGTGTGGCCAGTGCCGGACAGTGCAAATACACTGACCACATGTTCCACAAACACTCCGTAATTGCACCATGTCCACTCAGCTGTAGACTCAACACCCGCTACACTATGGAGGCCATGCGGAGACGCACAAAGGCTATTCTCAGTTTTAACTCGCTACTACATATATATAGCTGTGTGTGCGCACACACTTGTCATGTGTCCGTCCGTTCCGCTGCCTCGCTGATGACCCTACACTTGTGTCCTTGACCATCACGCCCGAGTCGCTCATGAATACAGCCGTTAAAGAAGAAATCCCGCCATTCTAGAGGTCCTGTGAGCCTCCGCCAACCGACACTCCGACAAACGCGTTTCCTTGATCTACAGATAGCCGCCATCATATGTATAGCTTTGCAACACGTTCACGTGGCAGCCTCTCTGGATGGTGCGAAACTAAAGAGGTTCAGAGTCTCTCGTGTGAAACTAAACTGCCCTGAGCCAGACGCGTTAATTCCACCTTTGAGCCGCTGCCAGCGGAAGGAAGTTCATTGTGAATTTTATGACCGTGTCCTTCAGTATGTGCCGAGATGAACAAGCACGCACGCACGCACGCACGCACACACACACGCACACACACACAGCCACACACGCACGCACACGCAGCACAGTCGTTTTAAAATAGGTTTTCAGTCGTCTTGCATTCCGTCCGTACAAAAGCTGCAGCCACAGGTAAATTATATGCTACATGCCCATCACGCTCACTATTTCCCGCAGAAACCATGTGTCACTTATGTGCGACAAAATTGGGAAAGTCATTCACTAAAGACTTGTAAGGGAGTGATTAGTTTAAATTTCTCCATCTTACGCATCGAAGGCCATCTACAGACAGCAGAGATGACAGCGATATGTTTTAATATCATATATGCAGTCCTGAGTGAATAATAGAGCTTTTATTAATATTATTATTATTATGTATTAATTACTCTGTTATTCACTCCTGATATATATGTCAATCTTACTCATTCGAGCACTCCTGCACTGTGCGCGGCCCTATATCACTGTGACATGAAATAGATAATCGAAACGTATAATATAAATATAAATAATATATAATATATTAGTGTAACCGTGCAACAGTGGAGCCGCAAAAGCAATGGCGAGCCTGTGTTTGAGCAATGGTTAGCATGTGCGTGTTTCTTATAGACAATAGACCTGTCCTATATCTTGTGACTCTCGCATTTCGCCTGCCCTGTTTCTATTTATTATTATATTTATTATTAATCCTATTTCTTCATTACACTGGCAGCGTAGGATTTTGGTAGCGTTGCACGTAGGATTTGGACGGAATTTACAGGAAACTGTCGGCAATAATAGGTGAAAGAAAGTATAGAAACATTAAGCAGTTGGTAGTAAATAGATTTCGTATTTAGTTAGCATTATATCTTATTGAAACGCTTCAAGTGCCTGTGGAAACGATAACCTAGTTATGTGACGCTAGTGCTGCTTTCTACTTTACCTGGCAACGAAAAGACCGGAAATGGCGTTTACTCAGAGACGACGGCCGTAGGAATAGAACGTCGGACAACAGAATGGTAATTGAAAGAGCAGACGGAGGCAGGCTTAGCTCTAATGGTCGTAAAACTTTTATATATACGGATAGACAGTCTCCATCATGCGGTCTTAACTGCAATAGAATTGCACATCATCGCTTTTACAACTGCACTTTGATTTCTCGGGAGATTCGGTTTACGATGTAGATTCTTAACGCAGTCGACACGCCGGTCCCTGCAGTAGGCGAGACACGTTCGCAATGTCGTCAGCATGGATACGAGTCCCCTGGCACATGTACATGCACAAACATTACATTGTAGTCTACGAGAACCGAGCAAGAACAACCCCGCTTGCATGTGCATGCAACACAGACACGCGCACGAGCGCACGCACGGATGCATGCACGCACACTCGCGGAACACGCGCGCACGAATGCACGCACGTGGTAAACTGTTCACACGCGCGCACGTACGTACACGCGTAGCAATTAAGGTGGTAACGTTACAACTTACAGTCACTACATTGTCACTTACATCTACGCCAGCTGATTCCTACCATTACGTACAGATTTTACAAACATGACGATGTAATTCGCAACGACCTTGGCATCTAACCATGAGGCATTGCGTAAAACACAATTGAAGCTTACTGTTTGATATCAGGACAGGGGTAATATAATTAACAGATGTTAATTAATGTTATTCCTGATGATATCAATACATGTTACAATCATACTGACAGCACCTGGCAAGCGACAGGAATGAATCACTGTTCTAAAACAAAGAACGTCTAAATACAGTAAGGCGTCTGGGGCACAGCATGTTACGCGAATAAAAAGAGAATAATCAATAGTTGTACTTGTTATTAGATCTTATCAAGAGCGTATAAATACTTCTTTATACGTTCTTGATCTTATCATCTTAGACTTAGTACTATTCGTTACCTGTCCAGCAGTATCGCACAACTGTAGTCTCACTGGTTGGTTGTCAACGTTTACGATCACTGTAATGAATCAAAGATATTCAGTTAATAATAACTGCCAAGTGAGCAAGTCGGTGAATTAGCAATGATACTGTCGAGCTCAGATTTCGCTAATCTATGCATTTAGCAACTAACCACGCTTACTTTCTATTATTAGGCACTCGAGAATGTCTCGAATGCATTGACGGACAATTACATCTGCGAAATTCGTTCACAAAAGGCTGTGTGATAAATTGTCTAAAATCTTCCTGAGAGGTTGGCGTGAGAAGGTGGCAAACAATTGCGGAGATAAAGCGCTGCTAATGTTTCAGTGACCATCGCGTTGCTTTATTCAGCGAGCTCAGTCAAGCCTGCCGTTTCCCACCCTCTCAGTAGCTAAATCAGGAGGGGAGCGGACCTGCGTTCCCAAAGCTTTCCCACAGTGGAAACGAGGTCACTGCGTATATAGTCGTGTGCAAATGCCTAGTCGAACATCAGCCTATGTAAATGTACAAAGGGCAGTAATCAACAGCCCGACGGGATAAACAATAGGACCGCCACATACTACCCCCTGGAAGATGCAACTATTTGTCTCAACTTTTGCTTGCGCATTGGGCCTGTACGGCGATTCAGTGAACGTGTGTACCGCTTTGCACATATGTCACGCTCTTCAATGACGACGTCTTACTGTGCAAGTAAACAGAGCACATGCGTTGCTGCTTTAATGATTCATGTATTAATTTGTTCCTGTATAACCTACAACATACTATGATACACGTGCACCGTCGTCGAAATTTGCACATCTATGCGCACAGGGTTAGGGTTTGGGGTTTCTGGATTGACTAATAATATGCTGGTAAATGGGGAGAAACTACTTTGAGCTATTGCGCTGGGGGCTGCGATAGTAAGGTTCACTGGGCACAGCCCACGATGACTCACACAATCAACACAGTAGCAATCCACATCCTGAACGTGTATAAAAATGAATGTACAGCAGAAATGACATTCGTGTTGTGTACGGTACGCGTACACGTGTGTTGGCAGTTTTTGGTTAATAATAATATTACAATAACGAGTATCATATATATTCGTATATGAAGAAAATGCGTTTTATCGACACCGCAAATTCCGGCAAATACACAATCACAAATATATCTGCGAAATTATAGATATCTGTGCGCAGCCATGGTTAGGAGGCGTGACTGGCGTGCGTACATGATGATGGCACATCGGTACAAACAAGTGAATACGCCCGTCACTAATCACACTGGTCAGCACTATTACACGTAGTAATGCACGGCAATAATAACTAATATATCAATAGATAATGAATAACATTAATGGTTAATAATAATAAAAAAACATGTGTACTCTCCCCTTCTTGCTTAAAACTTACAAGTTACTACAGTCCATTGGACTACGATTGACGATTGATTGGTTAATTGATGGAAGAATACTCTTGCTAAGATTATGACTGAGGTCATGCAGTAAAATTACTGCAAGAACAGGAGTAGCCTAATAACTATCGTTAATAAAATCCAAAATTAGTAAAATTATGAGTAAATAAAAACAATTTGGTTTTATTTAAACCTGGTAATATTATAGTACAGATACGCCATGCAACAACCATATTCAGACTATTATACTAACCTGACACGCTTGTGGCGCCGTGAAAAACTAGGTCTATGCAGTTATGTAAAACTATTATACTAATAGACATTCACACTTACCCGAGTAGTTATCAAATGCCGTTGGTACATATTCGGTAGGGTAGCCGTTGGTCGTGTAGCTAACCACCAGACTCGTCTTTCCGATTGCCCCATCCCCGACTAATACACATTTCACCCTCGAAGCTCCTTCTGAAGACTGAACGATTGGTTCAGACTCTAGCAGATAGCCAAACGCGTGATGACTCGGGTCAGGCATGTGAGGAGGCATTGCAGTGCAAGACGCCAACTAACATACGAAGACAGTGTATCAACTTGCAAGGTAATAGTACCTGCACGAGATACAAGTTTACAGTCCGATGGGAAATTTTATCCGGCTCATATCCGGCATGGCAGTGTGGTCGATACTAGAAAAATACGACCAGACGATGTATGTATGATGCCTGGCCGCTGGAGTATCCACACCTGTTGATTTTTGTTGTGAAGTATTCCACGGAATAACTCGATATGACGTTAGTACGAATCCTTATTAAGAGCACACGATCACCACAGAAGTCACCGTAAGTGCGATATTCGTCGAATCCAGATTTCGTAGAAATGAGACAACACGAAACATCACAGAACTGTACCAACGTCTGACTGCCGTCTAGATCTCGCCGCGAGCCACTTTGACCAGCGTTGATGCACCTGATTGGCTGGCGTATACTAGTGACGTCAGAAGCAGACGTGATTGGTGAGAAGTTGTGATGAATCATCCTAGTGCCTGTTGTAGGCGTTTGGCCTTATGTTATGATAATACCTGATAATACTAAATGACTGTTTCTTCTTCGATTATTTTTCTAATCACTAATGGACAGCACAGCTCGATTTTTTATATTATTTCCAGCCAAGTAGTGTCGTAATAATTTGCTTAAATACTACTGCGCCACCAAGAAGCATGCAATTTTGTAGTTAATTACATAAATACATGAGCCCCGTAGCAATAATAAACTGAACTATGCGTGAATGTTAGATTTAAAGAATAAATGACAAGAAGGAATAAAAATTGGAAATATGATTAGCGTTATTCTCATAGTAGTGCAAAGTAAATACAATTCGAAGCGGCTTTCGCAGCCGGTTCGGATAGTGAACATACACACACGCGCACACAAACGCGGTCGCGTACACGCACGTATACCAGAGATGCCAACACTTTTCTGAGCAAACTGTAGTGAGGATGTCTGAAATCTGTAGTCCGAGAGTCACGCAGTGACCCGAGTATGCTAGAGGGGGTTCGGGGCATGCCCCCCGGAACATTTTTGATTCCGAGATGCAATTTCCTGCATTTTGGGACCCAGAATGACAGTAAGTTCGCACTGATATTTGCTGCTAAATACATGTAGTTATTTTCAATCATGTTATATCAATGTAACACTAAAAGAAAACACTTGAAATATCATCAAAATGATTTTTTTTCGATCGTAATAAAAATCGTAGTTGCATGCAAACTGGTCGTAGTGGTCAAAATGCAAACGAAATTCGTATAAAATACGGATAAATCGTAGTGGTTGGCATCTCTGGCTATACACCTCTGCAGGCAATGGCACGCAGCGACACGCACGTACAACACGCGTGCACACACAACACACACACACCAACACACACACCACACCCACACACACACACACGACACCACGCACAGCACACACACACGACAGTCACACACACACACACAACACACACACACACACACACACACACACACACACACACACACACACACACACACACACACACACACAACACACACACACACACACACACGACACAAACACACACACACACACACACAACACCACCACACACACACACACACACACACACACACAAAGGGAGAGGGGAGGAAGAGATAGAGAGAGGGAGATAACGTTATCAAACGGAATGCGCCACTGCAATGGACCGGCAAGGAAAAGACAGAGTTTGTAGCATTCGGTACGATAGTATTGTAGCTACTTTCTCAGCAAAAAACGTAGCCTACCCAGAACATTTCGTATGTATTCCAGTACATATGTAGGCACCGTTTATTGAAGCACTAATCACTAGCGTACCTAGCTAGATTCAGTCCATTAGCTGTGGAAGTAGTAGTTAGTCTGAAAGAACTACAAGTGAACGGTATGAGAGTAAACCCTGAATGAATAGGATAATAAGATTACAGCAATATTGATATAAAGAAATGCACCGCAACAAGGCGCGTATATAGAGCGTGGCGCGATGGTGAAATATATTAGCAAATTCGCGGTATCGCATGCAATCAATACCATACACACACACGCACACACGAGGGAAAGCTGTGAATGGACCTGGCATGGGGGGTATAATCCCATATAAGACAGCGCAAAGAAAGCCTGTGTTCCCACACTAATGCCGTTTTTGATCGGCGTTTCAAGCGACTTACAATAGCGTTGACAATACGGAGCAAACTTCGAGCACACACGCATAAGAACGAGTTTGCGAGAACAAAACCGACCGGTTCGGAAACCAATGTGTTTAGCAGCTTGCGCAAGCACGCGTCAGCAAAACATCAGCGGGCACACTTGGAACAAAACAATAGCCAAACGAATGAGCAAGGAAGTGCCAAGTTTATCACTCGGCCCGCATTGTGCCCGAAGCAAGAAAACACACAATGAATCATTAGCCGAAGAATCGCGGGGAAAAATAGCTAAACGATCAAAACAATAGTCGTACCCGTGAGCGACCGGAGAAACGGGAGGTTGCATACTCCGCTACAGTATTGTAGAACACACAGTGGAGCCAGTGGGTGTCCTGACTGTATTGCCTAAGCACACTGTGTTTGCGTAACTTACCGCAATGACGCCACTAAGACGTGAAACGTTTCTAGGGGAGTATGTAAACGTTATCACGACGTCACAGATTGTGAGTGCGCGTGTTAGTTGTATTATTGTGCAGCACTACAACGCTGCCACAGTAGTACCATGAATACACACTCACGAACGCACGTGCACATGCACGCGTGTTTGTGTTTGTGTGTGTGTGTGTGTGTGTGTGTGTGCGTGCGTGCGTGCGTGCGCGCGCGCGTGTGTACGTCGTGGTGCGAGGTCTGTATCGAGTGCTTATCTAATACGGCCGTTCCCCTTTCAGAAGTTCAGAACTCTCAACATACGTCGCATACACAACTACCATGTGCTCGTAACGGCCCAATTCTTATTGTTAAAGTTAAAAGTCTGTTTTGTTTTTTTACAGTACTTATTGTCACCTACTTAACTTCTGAAAAAAATTAACAATAAAAAACGCTACAATGAATTCACAAGCTAGAATGCGACCTAGTAATTTTATCACTTCATCACCAACGTGCCACGCATAACTTTACACGAAACGATACTTATGCGCGCTTGACAGTTAATTTCGATCGCATGTCATTAGAAATCTTACAATACGGAAGCCAATGGGCGCCACTTGTAATATATATATATACGAATACTGCAGTGATGGCTATAGCTGACCGATCTAGCAGGGGCTCTAGCCAAGTAACCATCATCTACTCAATTCCCGGTTTAATACAACCGCGAATTGATTGTCGACTGAATTTTTAGACGAAAGAAGAACCAGACCGCATCGATCCGTCTACTAGTTTTCTTGAAATTTCTAGTCAATCTTGCACGACGAAGCTGCATACAGCGAAGAACCCCAAGGGCTCGCTGGCTAGAGAATAAATCTGCTAAATTTCCTATCATATATCAACCGCAAGTTCAGTGTCGAGTAAATTTTGAACGAGACAAACCGCCGAAGAAGGTCGAATCCACGAAAACTGCCAGTTTTCTTGAAAAAACCGCGCGGAGAATGTCACTTCATCGTTCTATTTCCATCTTCAATGCAGAAGCCGCGAGCTGCTAATCTAGATGGTTTGCTGGTATTTTATAAAGAACGCCACCTCGGGGCTTCTCAACTCACGCGGGAAATCAGAGGACATGTCTACGTCCGCTCCCGCCCTCACTCTCTCTCTCTCTCGCGCGCGCTCTCGCTCTCTCTCTCTTTCTGTCTTTCTCTCGCTCTTTCTCTCTCGCTCGCGCGCGCTCTCTCTCTCCCCCTCTCTCGGCGTGAGAGACTTTTTCTCACTGTATCCATTCGCTCTCTCTCATTCTCTCGCTTTCTCGCCTCATTTCTCAGTGTTTCTCTCTTTCTTGTGTGTGTGTGTGTGTGTGTGTGTGTGTGTGTGTGTGTGTGTGTGTGTGTGTGTGTGTGTGTGTGTGTGTGTGTGTCTCCCACTCGCTCTCTCTCTCTCTCTCTCTCTCTCTCTCTCTCTCTCTCTCTCTCTCTCTCGCTCTCTCTCTCTCTCTCGCTTTCTTTCTCTCTCGCTCGCGCGCGCGCTCTCTTTCCCCCTCTCTCTGTGTCTGTCTCTCTTTCTCTCTGTATCCATTCGCTCTATCTCAATCTCTCTCTCTTTGTCGCTCTCTCCCCCCCTCTCTCTCTCTTTTTCGCTTTCTCGCCTCATTTCTCGGTGTTTCTCTCTATATTGTGTGTCTCCCACTCTCTCTCTCGCGCTCTCTCTCTCTCTCTCTCTCTCTCTCTTGGCAGCAGCCGATGCTCGCGAGGAAGTGACGAACGAGGAAGTGACGAACGAGGAAGCGGGTAACAGCGAGCATCGTGTGTGCGGCTTCTGCCACTGCTATAGCTACCGGCTCGGCGCTTTGACGCGCCGCCGATGTCGGGAGAGAGGGAGGAGCGCGGCGGGAGGAAGCCAGCAGGGATGGACCAGGGAATTCTGGAAGGCGGAGGTCCGGTTGACGAAGAGCAGATGTGGGTTAGGGTGGGGATTACGGGTGGGGTGCGCCCTGACATATTCTTTTAAGAGAAATTATACGACTGGAATCAGATTGATTCTGGACACATATATTCTATTTTGAGAAAATTTCTGGCTTCCCTGGATCCGTCCCTAGTGACGTCAATGCAGCTATTGATAACGTATGGAAGCCGTACAAGGTCACCGGATGCAGGGGGACGGATCCCCAAGGGGTTCCTGTGTGTGACGACCCCCTTTAAGACAAAGAGACCGGTCTTTCTAGCATGTGGTGAAAATTTGTATCAGTTGAGATTTTAGAAATAGTTTTGAATTTATTAAAAATTTAACATATACAGCCCAAATTTATCGAATTGCAACCATACTGTCATAAAATCATCTGTTGGGACGCAAACCTCCCGCTCCACATCCCCAGAAACCCTTCCTTTCAGCATTCCCGGACCCGCCCCTGGGATGCCTACTAGAGCAGGAAGAGATGAAGAGGGAAGTGTTATAACGTTAGTGGACCCCAGCGTGCGAGGATACTGCGCGAAGAGCCATATATATATATATATATATATACATATATATATTAATGAAGCGAAGTACAGCATATGCGGACGCATGCAGGCGACACACACTTCGCACGTAAACGTGACACAACGAAAAACAAATAAACGCAGCGACTACCGCCGCTGTGCGCTGGTGCGTGTACACACGATACAGAACAGAAGCACACACACACACACATACTCACATTCACTCTCTCTCTCTCACACACACGCACGCACGCACGCACACACACGTATACACACACGCACGCACGCACGCACACACACGTATACACACACGCACGCACGCACACACACACACACGGACGCTCACTCACAAACACACGCATGAACGCACGCACACACTCACAAAGACACGTACGCACGCATGCACACACTCACAAAGACACGTACGCACACACACACACACACGAGCGCACACACGCACACACTCATAAACAGACGTACGCACGCACACACAGTTACTCTACGGTAACTATAAGTGCACGTCGTCGATAATAGGAACCCTCTATAGATTTCTTCGCCTAATCAAGCAGCAGAACCGCGGCGTTACGTTTCCGAGAAATAACCCGTCGGCACAATAAAGCAGCCGACGCCGCATTCGCCTTGCTTCCCCGGACGTAGTTTCTATAGGAAAGCTCTCAACTTAGATTACTGTAGTGAGTTTCATCTAGATAAAACAAACATATTTCGCTTGGCCGCCTTGAGGACGAAGCACGTCGATGCCAGACAGGAACTACCACTCCAAATATTCGTACGCTTGAGCGCATGTATGTATGTATACATGCGCGCGTGCGTGCGTGCGCGTTAATGACGCGTACACGCACTGTGTGCGTGCGCGTACGCGCATGTGCGTGCGTGTTAGTGTGTGCGCGCTCGCGCGTGTGTGCGTGAGCGTGTTTATATGGTTCGTAAAGGAATGGAAAAAGATATCACACGACACGAGGACCAGAGACCATATACCTTATCATCAGCCATCGCATCAACATTAACTGTATGTAAATTGATAAATTTCCCGTAATCACTTATT
>NW_014577111.1:601671-609171 GCF_000485595.1 Priapulus caudatus | reverse complement strand
ATGCACACTAGAATATTAAGCCCCAGGTATGCATGTGAAATCCGCAGCAATAACTGCGACCAGCCTACTATAAATTATGTTTTTAGGTGATAGCATGTAATGAGAAATTACACAGAGTTACATTAGTTTCAGTCCACTCACTTATAGGAACTTTCATACAGATCCAGATGAGACGGGATACTAGAGGCAGAGGCGCACGCGACCGCGCGAGACGTCCTACGAACATAGCAAGCGCTGAAGTGGATCCAGCTGCGCCGAATGCATAGGGCCGGCGCACGGATCCATAGCTGCCAGCGAACAGTCGACGAATTTTAACCGGGAATACAATGAAAGAGCCTCAAGCTGCATTGGCTGCTGTTGTTCAATTCAATGGAAATATCAATGAAGGTGTCAAGACAGTTTCTACTTCTTACACTGTGTTGTTATATAGTTTTTATTAATGAAATTGTATTTTATTATGCGTCAGCGCTTCCATGTAAACGAGCGGCAGCTGGCAGCGGATACATAAGCTGGGTTTTATAAAATAAATCATGCGGAACATAATACGGCCTGCTATTTCATCTTAAATAGAGTTGACGCTAATATGCAAAGAAGTGAGAAGCTAACAATGGCACAAATATTGTCAAAGTAGGTCAATAGCTCCTGATATTTAGCACTGTGAATTGTGCGGTTGCATAGACTTACTATGTTACGCTATCAACTGTAGGGCCAGGCCTAAAAAATGAATTTTGTTGAGGAAACGCAAGTTCCTAATGAACATTTTAAAGACACTGACGGCACCAGCTACCTACAGGTCTAACCCCCATTTGCAACCGCCAGTACTGGCATTGCATCATCTAGCATGGCGCATAACCATTCTCGTCGCCCAACACTATATCTTGTGAAATTAGATTGTACCTAAAAAAAATTGGAGTAGCAAACAGTAACTTTGGCCTCTGTCCTCTTTATCAGTTTCTTATGTTTAAATATAATCGCGTCGGTGTTCGATATTTCGGCACAGTGTCACTCGCCGGACGCACGTCGTGTTTATATTTCGGCAACAAAGTGTTCTCACAACGCGCGTCGGTGTCGATATTGGGCACAAGTCGCAGTGGCGACGCACGTCGTGTAAATATTTACGGCACAGGTGTTCACTCGCGACGCCACCGGTCGTGTGTATATTTCGGCACAGTGTCCACCGCGACGCACGTCTGTTAACATATTTCGTCACAGTGTCACTCGCCGAAGGACGCGCGTCAGTGTTTCGATAATTTCTAGCAGGCAGTGTGGACTCGGCCGACGCATCGAGTCGGTGGATATTTCGCGCACATGTGTCACTCGCAGACAGCGACTGTTCGTGTAGATATTTCTCAGCAGTTCTGCTTTGTACTGTATCACTGGAAATAACGTAACTGGGACATTGACATTGAGATTTAGGTAGATAATGTTACTCAGCTTACACATAGAAAGGTAGTATGCAATCTTGGCCCAATTGCTTCACAAGAAAAAATATATTCATATGAAAACAGGAGCAGAAGGGAATTTCGTGCATTTTCGTGTCTAATGGAGCCGGCACTGGTCCATTTTAGGGACTTTGTTGCTTTTGATATGATTGCATGACTATATCTAATAAATATTTTCGCTAAGACATGTTACAAACGCTTAGACATGTGTGCGGTATGGAACTTCTTTGCTTTTCACATGGAGAAATACATCGGCAATTTATATATGTACACGAGTTACGTTAAAGGATAGAGATCACTGTCGAGGTCGGACACGACAAATAATGAAGATGATCGTATCATATCAGCGTCCTGCACATGAGTCTGACTGCAGCCTTCAACAGCGCAATGGCGCTGTTGAACAAACAACATGTGTCGAATACTATAATAAATTATGTTCGACTGATTCAAATGTTTATCTCCACGCGATGAAAAATGATCTTTGCTCCTTTCGACCTACCTACCACTAAAACACTTAGAGTTGTATACCCACTACAATACGTGGCATGATATATCGATGGATATCAAATATGGATGATATGGATGAAATATACGCAACCATCGAAATTATGGCCATCGCATAATGCAGAAATGATACATAGCTAGCCCAAGGTACCAAGACGTGTTGCAAGAGCATACGAACCCAAATAACCTAAAATACGAAACCCAAGTACTCTAAATTACTATGGATATCGCTAGACTGGTGTGACCTGTCACTTTGGCTAACAATGGAACGTCAGTTAGTCATAGCGTGTAGAAACTAGTCGACCAGGGAGGCAGTCTACCTAGCGCCCCGAGCCGCGTGAACAAAACCGTGAAATTGCCCATGGAACATGGTCTGCGTTGCCGGCCATCTATGAGAACGCGATACTGTATCGAGAATTAAGTCACGGGCATGAAACACCCAACATGGAAACCGCTTTTCTAGAGGAAACGAAACGCGCCGACCAGCAACGCGAGCAATTACAGGAATTTCTATCACTCTCTACCTACGTGCGTATGAAAAGGCTTGTGGAATTCCCCACAACTGCCTGGAATTGAGGCGATATAGGGGCTTATCCTTTACCTAAATGGAACCTGGGTAAGCTGTTGGAGTGGGGCCGCGTAAAACATGTGTTAGATCGCTCACGAGCGCGTTTTTGGCGTGCTCCGCGGATATAATGGGCTGCAGTAATCGTCAAGACCTATTGACCTACTGGCTATGGTCTAATTGAAGTTCTTCGGCGATTGCATAGGGCGAAAAATAGCAGAAAAGCAGTAACCCCCAAAAAATCCCGGGCATCGCCGGGTAGCCCAGCTAGTAACCTCTAAAGCTCAAGTAGTTGCAGTACACTCGCAACGATATAACATTAAGACCACAGCGAGTGGTCTATCTGTTCTTCGCACATGGAAGACTGAACTTGAGAGAAGAGCGAAAATCAAAGCCACAAAATCATTAACAGATGTCCGAACATCTACACACAGCTGCATGGCCTGCTCTCGGCTCTCACAGCGTACTGACTACTGACCCATACCGATGACCACTCGCAGCTCTTGCGCTGTCTATATAGCCACCAACCCACACGCACTTGGAGCGTTTCAATAAAATATAATGCTAAATAAATAAGAAATCTATTTACTAGCAAAGTCTCAATGTTTCTCTACTATCTTTCGCCTATTATTGCCGACAATTTCCTGTAAATGCCGTGCAATTGCTCCTCTGCAACACACATGTACACCGCATGCACGCTGCCGCACACAGACACATAAATATATCGTATAATTAAATAATAAATAACTATATATTTATGTGTCAGTGTGCGGCAGCGTGCATGCGGTGTACACGTGTGTCTTGTATCAATTGTCAATTTATCATGTGTCACTTGTATCAATGTGTGACTTTGGTAGTAAATAGATATCGTATTTATTTAGCATTATATTTTATTGAAACGCTCCAAGTAGGGCTCAAGGGGTCGTTGTCGTATCAGGTACTACAGATATGTACCCGAGGTACATATATGTATACACAAAGTGTACCAGACTTTTACTACAGAAGTGTACCCTAACCCTAACACTAACCCTAACCCTAAACATACCTCATATAAAAATATAAACATAATACTAAACAACCTAAAACTACCTCCTAATTATATAAAAATATAAACATAATACTAAACAACCTAAAACTACCTCGGGTACATATCTGTAGTACCTGATACGACAACGACCCCATCTGCCGTAGTAGGCCTGTGCACCAACCGGGCCAGATATCCACAAAGAACAATGGCCGCAGGCCAAAGTAATGATCCAGCTTTGCTATCATTGTGCGGTTATCTAACAATGCCTATTTACTGGTGGTTGTAACTGTCTATCGTGATAAACAGGGTTATCCGAGCGAGTAACTCAGCGTGTAGATAGATAGACTCATCGCTGATGTTTGCACTGCTAAAGTAGTCAACGAGTATTTTATACGGCGGGCTAGCGCTGATGACCGATGAGTTTCCCAATTATGAAAATTGTGGCTGCGAGGAAATGATAGACTAAGTCGTGAAAGCCGTGAAAGCCTGTTAAGCCTGTGAAGTCGTGAAAGCCTGTTACAACTACGACTCAATGTTCCTGACGTTATGTATGTAGACAATTTTTTTTAAATGAGTTTTAGAAACGCAAGCTAACAACACTAGAGGACCACATGTGTTCGTTTAGTAATTTCGCCACATGGCATTGTTTTTTATGCGCATGTACCCAATGCCCTAGAAAAATGCAACTAGGTTGTTGGCTGACTACTGGCACTCGTGAGGAACTAACCTAGTTTTAGATACTTTAAAAATTACATAATATATCGACAGTATGTGATCGCTCATAAATACACACAGTCCTAGTGTTGCCATGACAACTACCGAAATGCCTAATTCGAAATTTCCTGAGAATTCTGCTCCTGATAGCCAATTCCTAGTTAAGAATTCACGTCTTCCTTACATCATAAATACCCTGACCTACTTGCCACAGCAACCGCGCATTACAATACAAAAGTAATATAACACACTAAGAGTGTATAATACAACAAGAGTGTATAACACAACACAGCACTATACAATACAATACAACGCAACACAACAGAACACAACAGAACACAACACAACAAAATACAACAAAATGCAGCATATAACATCCCAACACATCACAGAACAACGCAACACATCAGCAACTAGACAGCAACACAACACAACAGCAGCACTGTACAACACAATACAACACAATACAACACAACGCAACACAACACAAACGGCGGCAAGGCGTCTCAGATGTGGGACAACAATGACCCAACACGCGTTGGCGACTTGCCGTTAATAACATAGAGAGCTGACATAAGAGTGCACTCCCCCCGCGGGTACCCCCCCCCCAGCTCGTGGGCTGGCAGCGCCGGTTACCCACGCCCCACACGCGCGCGCGCGCCACCACACGTCGTCATTGTCCACGCTGGGTTTGAGCATAGATATGGTTTGAGTTACGCTCCCACCAGGTGGAAAAGAAAAGCGACGCGCGCGCCGGCGGTACAACTTTCCCTTACAAAACGCAGCACTTTGTTAGCGACCGAGCGAATAATTAATAACAGCGTACAAAGAACGGAGGCTGACGATTAGGAGACGGCTGCATAGGTCGCGACACGAACGGCGGAACCTCACCAGCAGCGAGAACGAGCAAGCGTCAAACGTAATCCTCACTGTACCCTGCCGATGGAAAATGATTCTAGACGAAGACGTTTCTACATTCATTGTGTCAATTTCTCTCTCGCTCTTCCTCTCTCTTTCTCTCTTTCACTCTCTCCTACACACACTCTCTCTCTCTTGCTCTCCCTCCCACCTCTCCGTCTCTGTTGCTTTGTTCCTTCTTTCTGCCTCCGTCCCTCCCCTTCTTTGCCTCTCTCTCTTTCTCGTTCTCTTCCCCTTCCACCCTTTCTCTCTCACACACGCACGCACTAGATGAGTGTTATCTCAGCCTTACACATAGAAATAGTATGCAACTCGTTGCCCTTGGCTTCACAAAAATATATTCATATGAAAACAGGGACAGAAGGGAGATTTTGTGCATTTTCGTGTCTAATGGGACCGCACTGGTCCATTTCAGGGACTTTGTTATGATATCATTGCAGACTATACTAAGTAATATTTGCGCTAAGACATGTTACAATGCTTAGACATGTGTGCGGTATGAACCTTCTTTTGCTTTTGCACATGGAGAAATACATCGCAATTTTATATAGTACAGAGTTACGTTAAAGGATAGAGATCATGTCGAGGTCGGACACGACAGTAATGAAGATGATCGTATCATATCAGCGTCCTGCACATGATCTGTACTGCAGCCTTCAACGCCAATGGCGACTGTGAACAACAACATTGTCGAATAACTATAATAATTATGTTCACTATTCAAATGTTATCTCACCGATGAAAAATGATCTTTGCTCCTTTCGACTCCTTACATCTAAACACGTTAGAGTTGTATACACTACAATACGGTGGCATGATATATCGATGGATTCAATATGGATGGATATGGATGAAATATCGCAACCATCGAAATATGGCCATCGCAATATGCAGAAATGATACATACTAGCCCAAGTACCCAAGTACTGTCAAGATGCATACCGGAACCCAAGTACCCTAAATACCGGAACCCAAGTACTCTAAATTACTATGGATACGGCTAGACTGGTGGTGACCTTCACTTGGCTACAATGAACTCAGTTAGTCTAGCGTGTAGAACTGTCGACCAGGGAGCAGTCTACCTTAGCGGCCGGAGCCGCGTGAACAAAAACTCGGTGAAATTGCCATGAACATGGTCTCGTTGCGCCATCTATGAGACGCGATATGTACGAGAATAATGTCAGGGCATGAAACACCCAACATGGAAACTCGCTTTTCTAGAGGAAAACGAAACGCGCCGACCAGCAAACGAGCAATTACGAGCATTTCTATTCACTCTCTACCTACGTGCGTAGTGAAAAGGCTTGTGGAATCGCCACAACTGCTGAATTGAGCGATTATAGGGCCTTTATCCTTTACCTAAAGGACCTGGGTAAGCTTGTTGGAGTGGGGGCAGCGAAAATGTGTTAGATCGCCACGAGGCGGCGTTTTCGTGCTTCGCGCGGATATCTGGCTGCAGATCGTCAAGACCTATGACCTATGGCTATGGTCTAATTAGTTCTTCGGCGATTGCATAGCGAAAAATAACCTCTAAAGCTCAAGTAGTTGCAGTACACTCGCAACGATATAACATTAAGACCACAGCGAGTGGTCTATCTGTTCTTCGCACATGGAAGACTGAACTTGAGAGAAGAGCGAAAATCAAAGCCACAAAATCATTAACAGATGTCCGAACATCTACACAGCTGCATGGCCTGCTCTCGGCTCTCACAGCGTACTGACTACTGACCCATACGGATGACCACTCGCAGCTCTTGCGCTGTCTATATAGCCACCAACCCACACGCACTTGGAGCGTTTCAATAAAATATAATCCTAAATAAATACGAAATCTATTTACTACTAAAGTCTTAATGTTTCTCTACTATCTTTCGCCTATTATTGCCGACAATTTCCTGTAAATGCCGTGCAATTGCTCCTCTGCAACACACATGTACACCGCATGCACGCTGCCGCACACAGACACATAAATATATCGTATAATTAAATAATAAATAACTATATATTTATGTGTCAGTGTGCGGCAGCGTGCATGCGGTGTACACGTGTGTCTTGTATCAATTGTCAATTTATCACGTGTCACTTGTATCAATGTGTGACTTTGGTAGTAAATAGATATCGTATTTATTTAGCATTATATTTTATTGAAACGCTCCAAGTAGGGCTCAAGGGGTCGTTGTCGTATCAGGTACTACAGATATACACCCGAGGTACATATATGTATACACAAAGTGTACCAGACTTTTACTACAGAAGTGTACCCTAACCCTAACACTAACCCTAACCCTAAACATACCTCATATAAAAATATAAACATAATACTAAACAAC
>NW_014577111.1:598514-601613 GCF_000485595.1 Priapulus caudatus | reverse complement strand
GAGAGAGAGAGAGAGAGAGAGAGAGAGAGAGAGAGAGAGAGGGAGAGAGAGAGAGAGGGAGAGGCAACCGAGCAGAGACCGATGAAGAGAGAGAGCACTGAGAGGGAGCGAGAGAGAAGCAGATGGATGACGATCCGACGAGGAGAAAGACAGAGAACGAGACGATTCGACAGACGAGAGAGAAGAGAAAGAGAGCACGAGGAGAGAGCAGGAGCATGATGAGAGAGATGAGAGAGACGAGAGAGAGAGAGAGGGGGGAGAAAAGAGAGAGAGAGAGAGAGAGCGAGACAGAGAGAGAGAGGGGGGGGGGGAGAAAGAAAGTGAGGGAGATAAAAGAAAGAGCGCGAGTGTGTGTATAGATGCAACCGTGTTATACGTGCATCCACACGGCGTTTGCACTAGGGCAAGAGCTGGGCCACATGCTCGACTGCAAACTTCGTTGACAGTAATCGGCATTTAATTCCTGTGCACACATGTCTTTCCCCAGCGCACGGGATTACAACTTAGTGTTCGCTGAATGAGCTTGCCCCAGCCGACGCGAATGAGTCATCTCACGACGAAAAAAAAATTCTGCACTGCGAGGCGCTGTCGTGGAATTAGGCGAAAGGCGAATCAGGAATTACGCTGGAAAGATTCACGCGATATATGTACCGTATGTATGTTCTGCAGGGCGGATAACCTACGGAGGTCCTGTCATCGCACACGCGCGTAATCACCTCGAATAGGCCAATTAGAAATCGCATGATAACATACGAGAACTCCCCCCCTCGAATTCAGCGCTCCCATTCGAAAATAAATCCACCCCGAGCATCAGACGAATGAACAATCGGAACGCATTCTGTCGAGGTTTCACCTCGTTAAACTCCATCTAAACGAGACTTTCGTCGGCGATTTGTCTGCGCGGCCGTTTATACCTCGCGTGCGAGCTTTGTGTGAATGCAATTTTATGGATGGATGGTGGAGTGAACATTTGCTCGCGGACGCGGCGAGCCCCGAATGTGCGTTAAATCGGAACCGACTCGATGACCACTCATGCGGGTGCTTGCAAGAAAGACCCAGCAACGGTCTGGTGCTACTCGTGAGAGCGCGCGGAACCAGCACAGACACTTCAGACATGATAGTTTCCAAGCTATAAACTCTCTCGTTCGCCATCCATAATTTTGATGTAGACGTGTTTTTTTGTCGTTTCTTACGTGTGTTCAATGTGCAGCAAAGCGACCCGGTCTTGTATGTTTTTTCAGGAGTGAATAATAGTAGATCTATTATTATTCACTCCTGATTTTTTTCGATTACAACATAGGGCTGGAATTATTCCTCGTACACGGATGACCAGCCGTACACGTAGAGAGACACATCGTTATACGCTGCGCGGTGGGTGGACGTGGGCAGGTGTGTCGAGTTGATAGAGATAACAGGCACTTTTAAAATAATTACTCACGTACGACTCCTTTGTTTCGGAGCTAGCAAACATCTACTAATAAGATACACGTCCAACCGCGCGCAAAAACGCCATCAATTGCCCTGCAAGCAGACAGCCAGCCACATATTTCCACACGACGAGTGACAGACAGCCAGGGTTACTGCCACTAGAGGAGACAGCTGCAGCTCTATACCTAAATACAATGCAGTCTGTATCGCGTGTCAGTGACATCACACCTTCACGCCCGCTATACCTGCCTACTTGCAGCTTACCACCGCATCAGCCACCGAGGCGTACAACCTTCCGATTATCTTATATGGAGTGTTACGTCATTCGCATTCTGCAAGGTAAATCTTTAAACGCCGGCTATCAGATTTCGCATCCTTCCAAGTTGTGACAGAGGCGGATACACAGAGGGGCCCCATGGGGTCAGGAACTCCCACCCCTTACGTGACTGCAGGCCTCCGCCTCCTTTATTGCATGTTCTTGTTATTCTTCTATTTCATCTTCTTCCTATGCTTGGGGGCCTGGTTTTTCTAGTATTTAGCAAAAAATATTTCGCAGTTGAAATAGATAAAGGTGGTTCCAAATGGAATAGCTCCATCGGAATACAACTGTATGCTCCATAAAGAATTTTGGTGCCCCCCAACCCAACCTCACCTCTGCTTCTCCTTCAGCCGACTACTCTCTTTCAGAATTCCTGAATCTGCCCACGTACATTTTGGACGCTTCCTAATTATGACGCGGCAACGATGCTCGCTGTCAACGATAACCCGTTTTTTTAACGCAACCCGCCTTCGCGTAGCCCAGAAAAGAACGGTAATTACCTCACATGCAATAACCGCTAGGTGGGAATTTTTCAGAAGAGACGAATTTCGCCTGGCACATATTGTACGGAAATGGAACTGAATAATTCAACGTGATCACCGAATCGGCAGGGACGTTAAAAAGGCGAGCTTCTTAGAACTGGAACATCTTAGAGAATAGATTCACTGAAAATTTGCTACTGGTAACTGCCGCAAGTACTTTCTTCCGTCAGGCACAATTGCCCCCTTGCATTCAATGGCTTAATAAACACTTGAAGAGAAAATTGCTGCCTATATGCACACGGAGGTGGTAGGCGGGTAAGCACATAACTTAAACATTGACTTCTTTCAGGATTCTGTGTCAACTTTGCCTATATATGCTGCAAACAATCTCAAAAGCATGAATGGCTACAATTTAGCCTTTTCTGCCACTCCAGAGGTAAACAACTTGACACATCTCCTTGCTATCGCTGCAATACCCAGCACATGTAATGTTCACACAACCTTAGATTAGCACTAATCTCGAGCCCCTACTTCCAGTTTTGGACCCAAGGGACGGGGAAACGTACGGTGGTCGGAGAGGGTATGCATTTCAGCAACAACATGCATGTTTATGCTACTGCTAACTGTCCCCCACAATGTTCCCATGGTCGCCAGTACGCGATACTCTCATTAGTAGCAATTATATCCCAATTATCAGCCCAGCAAAACTAATTATCTTTTGTGTTTTTGTGAAGACATTGGCAACAGGTTTCTGTTCTCATACGCTATCTGGACTTACAGCTCAGCGCTCTCTCTCTCTCTCTCTCTCTCTCTCTCTCTCTCTCTCTCTCTCTCTCTTTCTCTCTCACACACGCACGCACGCGCGCGTGC
>NW_014577111.1:580060-598399 GCF_000485595.1 Priapulus caudatus | reverse complement strand
GGTTCCAATTGGCTCATAGTCGCGACACGAACGGCGAACTCAACCCAAACGGGAGAACGGATCCCCCAGGGCCCCCTCAAAAACGTAATCCTCACTGTACCTCCGGAGGAAATATTCTAGACAAGCTTCTACATTCATTGTGATCGCTAATTTCTCCTCTTTCGCTCTTTCGCTCTCTCTTTCTCTCTTTCACTCCTCCTCTACACACACTCCTCTCTCTTGCTCGCCTCCCACCTCTCCGTTGTTTGACTTTGTTCTCTTTCTCCTACCGCCCTCGCCCTTATTTGTCTCTCTCTCTTTCTCGTTCCTTCCGACTTCACCCTTATCTCTCTCACACACGCACGCACGCGCGCGTCCAAGATCAGCTCTCTTTAAATAATCTTGTACAAACATAAAAGTTTCGATATTCCTTTACTTCTATCCCCGCCTGAATAAATGAACGTATGTATTGATGTGACTATGAGACTACGCACACACGGCCCGCATGAACTGAGGGTGACAGCACGAACAGCTGACACTGTCACAGCCTCCTCACACATAACACCTAGCTGAAACTTACCGCGAAACGCTCTATTTATCACTTATTCTACGAAAGGAGCAGATGAACAAATACAATGACAAACCGGCGAACTATACACGCGCATGAGCGAGAAAGAAGGAAAGCAAGTGGGAACGAGAGAGCGAGAGAGAGAGATGAGAGATGAGAGAAAGGGGGGGAGAAGAAAGAAGAAGAGAGAGAGATAGAGAGACGATGAGAGCGCGAGAAAAGCAAAATACATGGCTGCAATGGTGGACACACCACCAAATCTTACCTAATTCTACGACCACTTCCTTTCTTCCACTTGTACACAAATACAATATCAAGAGTACATTAATATATCGACCATACATATGCACATAATAACGACCATACATAATGCGACTCTAATGCTTACGTAAGCAAACTCGCAGCAGGTTGCCCGTATACCTCCCCAAAAGCCTGTATGATGAAAATACTATATGTTTTAAATACATTTCTGAACTCATGTGGGTCTCACAGAGAACAAATTAATATCAGCTTGGAATGTAACTATATCAGATGAGTAATGTATCAACTCGCCGCTGCCTACGGCGACAGAAAGGGGGCGAATAGTGACCAACCATCCATACATAAAGATTCTAAGAAACTATAGCCCTTCGCTCTGCCACAGGCGCACGCGGGCCACAGGCCATCTGGCAAAGAGCGAAGGCTAGTTCTAGAGCTTAAACCCTATATAAGGGTAGTTGTATAGAGAATCTAAAACTCGCATTGCCTAAAAAAGGCATCACATACAGTCAAAACGCTGGCGATAGCGCCACCTCTATAGAACGGACACGTGTTTTATATAAGACACTTGGCACTCAGTAAAGTTTATGCGTAGCTACCATATATAAAAGCACCTGTTATAGAAAGCACACCGCACGCATGCACACACACGTCACGCATGCACACACACATACACACTACGCACGACACGCAGCAAAGCCAGGCGACCCACACATATAACTCGTCTATTTTTACAACAGCAATGTAATGAGCATGAGACAAACACATGAACGCCAGGTTTACCAAACAGTCGCGGCAGGCAACCTATACACTATGTCTGATAGTCGTCCACACTCACATCACAAACAGAGAGAAACAGAAGGTGGCGGAGCGAGTGAGTGAGAGCAGGGCGAGAGTAAGCAGAGAGAGAGAGAGATTGAGAAGAGAGGGAAGAGAGAGAGAGAGAGACGAAGAGAGAGAGAGATGAGAGAGAGAAGAGAGCGAGAGAGAGAAGAAGAGTAAGAGAGAGAGAGATAGGAGAGAAGAGAGAGAGAGAGAGAGAGAGCAGAGAGAGAGGAGAGAGAGAGGAGAGGAGAAGAGAGAGATGCAGAGAAGAAGAGAGAGAGAGAGAGAGAAGAGAGAGGAGAGAGAGAGCGAGACAGAGAGAGAGGGGGGGGGGGGGGGCGGGGGGGATGAAAGAAAGTGAGTGAGATAAAAGAAAGAGCGCGAGTGTGTGTATAGACAACCTTGTTATAGCGTGCATTCACACGGCGTTTGCAGCCAGGCCAAGAGCTGGCACCCGACTGGCACAACTTCGATGACAGTATCGCATTATAATTCTGTCACCACATTGTGCTTTCCGCCAGCGCACGGGATACAACTGTATGTTCGCTGATGAAGCTTGCCCCAGCCCGACGCTGAATTAGTCATCTCAAACGCAAATAACTAAATTCTGCACTGGCGAGGCGCTGTCGTGAATTAGCGATAAGGCGAATCAGGAATTACACGCTGGAAAGAATCACGCGATAGGATGTGCCTGTATTTTATGTTTCATTCAAGGGGAAACTACGGAGTCCTGATCATCGCACCACGCAGCGTAATCACCTCGAATAGGCCAATTAGAAATACGCATGATAATAGCAATACAACGAATCCCCCCCCCCTCCAATTCCAGCGCTTCCCATGTCGAAGATAAATCCACACCCGAGGCACAAACGAATGAAACAACGAGACTGCATTCTGTACGGTTTCAATCCTCCGTTAAATCCATCTAAACGAACCTTTTACGTCGGCGATTTGTCTGCGCGGCCGTTTATACCTCGGGCGAGCCTTTGTGTGAATGCAATTTTTATGGATGACTGTGGATGAACATTTGCTCGCGGACGCGCAGAGCCCCGATGATGCGTTTTACTAATTCGAACACCTCGATGACACACTCATAGCGGGTGCTTGCAAAGAAAGACCTCAGCCACGGTTCCGGTTAACTCGCTGAAGAGCGCGCGAACTCACACAGACACTTCAGACATATAGTTTCCAAAGCTTATAAACTCCTACGTTCGCCATCCATAATCTTTTGATGTAACGTGTTTTCTGTCGTTTCTACGTTGTTCAATGTGCATCAAAGCGACCGCGGCTTGTAGTTTCCTTTCCGGATGAATAATAAGATCTAATTATATAAATTCACTCCTATTTTTTTCGAATTACAACAATAGGACTGGATTATTCCTCGTAACACGATACCTAGCCGTACACGTAGAGAGACACAGTCTTTTTCGTTACATCGCTGCGCGTGGTGACGTCGGCAGGTGTGTCGAGTTGATAGAGGATAACTTAGGCACTTTTAAAATAATTACTCACGTGACTCTCTTTGTTTCGGAGCTAGCAAACATGTCTACAATCAAGATACACTCCAATCGCGCGCAAAACCCATTCAATCTTTCCCTGCAAGCATGACAGCCAGCCACATCTGTTCCACACACGAGTGAACAACAGCCAGGGTTACTGCATAGAGGCAGCCGTGCGCTGCAGCTCTATAGAGCCCTAAATACAATCAGTCTGTATCCGTGTCAGTGAATCACATTCACCGCCTGCCCTACTTGCAGCTTACCACCGTGCATCAGCAGCCAGAGCATTACACCTTCCGAATAATCCTTATATGGAGTTTACATCATTCGCATTCTGCAAGGTAAAATCTTTAAACGCAACCGCTAATCCAGATTTCGCTCATCTTCCAAGTTGCGACAGAGGCGATACACAGAGGGTTCCCCATGGTCAGGATATCCCACTTTCGTGAATGCAGGCCTCCCCTCCTTATTGCATGTTCTTGTTATTCTTCTATTTCATCCTTTTCTAGCTGGGGGCCTGGTTTTTTTCTAGATTTTAGCAAAAAATATTTCGCATGAAATAGATAAAGGTGGTTCCACAATGGAATCAGCTCCATCGAATACAACTGTATTGCTCACATAAAGAATTTTGGTGCGGGCCCACCCACCTCAACGCTCTGCTTCTTCCTTCACGACTAGCTCTCTTATCAGACATTCCTGAACTGCACGACACATTTTGACGCTTCCATAATAATCGGTCAACCGAGCTCGCTTCAACGATAACCCGTTTATTTAACGCAAAACCCGCCTTCGCTTAGCCCAGAAAAGGAGGGGAATAGTCAGCATAGCAATAAACCGCTAGTGGGAATTTCAAAAAGAGATTTCGGGCTGGCACATATTTTACCGGAAATGACCGAATAATTCAACTTGATCACGAATCCGCAGGGACTCATAAAAAAGGCGAGCTGCATAGAACTGGAACTCTATTAGAATAGATTCAACGAAAATTTGCGTGACTAGCTGCCGCAAGCACTTCTTTCCGTCAGGCCAGCATTGCCCCCTTCATATGCTTAAATAACCACACTAGAGAAAATTGCTGGCCTATTATGCAACGAGGTGGTGGGCGGTAAGCACGAACTTAAACATTGATTCTTTCAGGATCTGTGAAACTATTGCCTATATATACTGCAAACAATCTCAAACAGCATAATGGCTACACTTTAGCCCTTTCTTGCCACTCCACCCCAGAGTCAAAACACCCTTGACAATATCTCTCTCGCTATCGTGCCAATACGAACAACAGCCAACAGTAAATAGTATACACACAAGCTCTAATTACGCGACATACTCAGAGCTCGAAACATCACCCAATCGGCTTGGCCAGGGAGCGAGGTGAAACGTATAACGGTGGCATTTTCGGTGGCTAGGGGCGGAGAGGGTGGTGCCGATTTGAGCAAGACAAACATCAGTTATAAAGCATAGAGCGCATATGTCCCCTAGCACAAGTTTAAAATGCATCCGCAATAGCTACGCAGTTACGCGACTACTCACTCAGTATAGTGAGCATATATTATTGCTTCTAATTTATCAGCATGGATGCTATACTATCCCACCTCATCATCTCTTGCGTCGTTGTGATAAACATCTGGCCCACACCCCGCGAGTCTCCTTGTTTCTAATAACGCTACATGTATTACAGGCTCAGCGTCTCTCTTCTCAACAACTCTCCAACTAACAAAACTCTGGGGCTTCTCCTCTCTCTCCCTGCTGGCGTCTCTCTCTAACATATCATACTTGCGTTACTCAAAGCCTCATCGGTCTCTGCCTCTCTCTTCTCTGTCTCTCTCCTCTCTCTGAAAACTCGCTCTCTATCTCTCTCTCTGCTCTTCTCTCTCTCTCATCTCCGCTCATCTCAATCTCTTCTCTTTCATCTCATTCTTCTCGAATCTTTCTCTCAGGTCTCTCGTCTCTCTCTGCGTCTCGAAACATCTACTATCTACATCATCTCATCTCTACATCTCATCAATCTACTCGTGGGTGCTCGTACTCGTGCTCTCGTGCATCTCTGCTCTCGCGCAATCGCGGTGACTCTTCAATCTCTCGTCTCGCGGCCTCTGGCCGTCGATATCTCTTCCTCTTTCGTTCTCTTTTCTCTCATCCGCTCTCTCCTCTCTCTACTCAGTCTTCTTCTTGTTGTCTTCCTTTCTCTTCTCTCTTACCCTTTTTCTGCTCTGCGGTCGTCGTGCGCCCCTCCATCTATGCGTCTACTCACTCTCAACTCTACTCAAATCGGCTTTCTCAATCTACCATCTGCTCCTCCTTCTTCTTCGTTTGACTCCCCTCCCCGTCCATTCAATTCTCTTCTCGTCTCTCTGCTCTCCTGCTTTCTCCTCTCTCCTCCTCTCGTCTTCTCTCAGTCAATTTCTTTCGGTTCTTCTCTGCTTCAGCTAATCAAATTCATCTCATATCGTCGGTCGTCACTCTCCCTCTCCTCTAAACAAGGTGTCTCTCTCTCTGTGTTGAACCATCATCTCGGCTCAATCACGTCTCTCAATCTCGTACAAGTCTGCTCTCATCAAAATGCCTCTCCTTCCCTAAACCGTCATTTCGTGTCCTCTCTCACTAGCTTTCTCTCATCATCTCGTCTTCTCGACTCCTTCTCTCATCTGCATCTAAGCATCGTCTTCTCTGCGTATAGCTGCAATCATCTCAGTCGCCTCCCAAAGTCAACATCTCATCTCTCATCTGCTACTCTCTGCTCCTCTCTCTCATCTTCTCTTCTTCTCCTCTCTATCTCACACTTCTTGTCTCGGTCTTCTGCTCTCTCTCTAACTCTTCTCTCTACGTCATCCTTCTCTCTCTCTCTCTCATCTCTCTCTCTCTCTCCCCCATCTCTCTCTCTATATCTCTCTCGCGCGCGCTGACAGGTGTCTAGGGACGAGGGCGGGCGTTAAACTCAACAAAGGCACCGGTAATTGTCGAGGAAGTCAGGTCAAGACAGTTGAATGCTTATTACATAAGGTGCCGCTGTCAGAAGAAAGGGCAACCGCGCCGATAATTTCACGCTCATATCAGATATGTGTGGCAGGCCCTGGTCCACTAGAGAGATTATTCTCTCGCCTCAGAAGTAGGCTGACGCACCCGGACTGCAGTACGTCCTGTCGGAATTCTACGGCAGAACCCTTTGCATTTTGCCTATAAGCAAAGATGTGGAGCGGCTGGCATGTGCTGCACGCCACTCTGCAGTCATGCTGTGTATGCAAGCTATTATCTTGACTAGTATTAAGTATGGCAATCGCAAGGAGACAACATACTGCAATCGAAGTGAACACAATGATTACGCAGTGTTCTTCCATTATGCTGCACTGTTCGACTGTGGTACACATGACATTAATCGGTATTTTCCTGTGTGTTCGCCTACGATTAAGCCTTCTATAATGCACACTCGTCACGAGTGAAGGATTCGGTGGCAGGTGGCTCTAATGAGTCGAGAGAACTCATATTCGCTTTAACTCGTTCAGCAATTACTGCAGAAGGAAAACAACCCTAAGCAACGCGCTTACACGATTTGCAGGCAGGATCAGCTGGTCAATGCCATCCAGCCTTGAATATATTGCAGAACATCAAGTTCAATGATTCCATTATTACGTCGAATTGGGCTACTCCTAAACGTATTGAACGATGATTCATCAGGGAAGATGTGGCACGCAGCAGCAGAGGGTTGGCATTGATTAAATTTTCGGTGGATGTTTGCATTCGAGGCTGCATGATAGTAGCGGCAGTCGGCAGTGGCTAGCCAACAAACAAGCTGTTCGCGTCTGCAGACAGCAGATTATGCATGATCAGGGCCATAATAAAAATATTGTTTGTACTATCTATATCGGGGTTGTCCGCCAAACCCGGCCGACTCAAAATCTTTTATTGATCTTTCCCATTCTTTTTTTTTTACAAATTGTATCACTGTACATTATATAAATCTGTAGGCAATACGTACATTATATGTACCAAGCAAAACAAACATTCAACATAAAAGGTATCCCCACACAAGCACACCCGAGCATGTATAGCCACCATGCTGAATTTGTAAAAAGAACCTCCTCAAAAAAGCCTATACCTACTTACCCAAACTTTTCAGCCTGGGTCGGGTGAGGACAAACAAAGAATTTTTAAATTGTGGCCCAAAAGATACAGAGTCTAACATGCATTATCAGTCACCTCTACAGAAAGGACACCTATTTAGAAAAGAAACTTAGCATTTTGTGGATCGTCTAAGATGGGTTTGAACCAAAAACAACACTTGCCGTGACCTAGAAAATGGAAATTGCATACCCAATACTGATTACAGATTAGATTCCATGGTGTTATATAGCATGTTCACTGTGCTTACTCTATGATAGCAGGTAGTTCCGGTGCAAGATGAAGGTGCTTGTGGTAGTAACCTCTACCATCTTCAAACGCAACAAAGTGCACTGGCTCTGACTCAGAATGTCGGCTCTTTTCTGCAGCCTGAAATAGCTGTTCGAACAAAAGCGTTAGAAGCACATCGGAACGACAATATGACTCATGGCAATATGCCGACAAATTTGCCAAGTGCAACATTTGTACATGCTTAAAAAGTATTATTGTCAGTTGCAAAACAGCGTAACACATCAAAAAGTAACAGTTTTGTTTATAAAATGACTTCGTTATAACGTATTTGTTACGTTTGTAATCCTGAGACAGCAATGTAAGATCGTTCATCGATCACTGAAATATGTAATCATACCTGGCTATAAAGGACGCTTTTGGCATTTCGCTTCAGTGACTATTATACAGGCTTGAGTGTATGCGATAAAATTATAATATCGTATTTATTTATTACCTTTTCTCCAAACTTGAATGGCACAATGGGGTCATCTTTGGCATGAAGGATTATTGTGGGGCACCGAACACTGGCAATACTAAAACACACACACATTTACAATTACAAAGCATTTCTAGACGACACCGAAAAAGTGCCAATCATGGCGTAACACATGTTTAGCAGACATCACAGCAGCAGATTGCAACATCCATGTAGCAAGTTTTCAATCTTAATTTAAAAAATTGATAATTGAATATCTACTAAAATGTGTAATGATAGTTTAACATTGTAAGCTACTTAAGGAATTAAATAAAAATGTTATTAGGATCACATACTTTTCGGTGTTATTAAACGATGCTCCATGCTTTGCGATGGCATCCAGAAATATGGGTGTGAAGAACGGTAAATACTTATACGGCTGTAACAAACAGTTGCAACATACTATAGAAGGCATTGCAAATGAATATAAACATTTAAGCAATATAAAGACAATTGTTTCTATTGATACAATTTCAGATCAACATGTGGCATATTCACAGATGTGACTTTGAAGATAATTTAGAGTAAATGATAACTTTAACTGTATGAATCAATCACACCTATTCACATCTTGAGCCTATTCTAACATTACTATCTAACATTGCCTTAATCATAATTTCATTCAACAGTATTAAGGCTGTCTCGACTCGAGACGACAAATGCTAGGAACTCACCATGGAAAGTGGATGCTCACTGGCAACTTCCATTATGCTTGTTATTGGAGCCTCAAGAACCAGTCGTGCAGGGCACCCTCCTGTAAAATAGAGCACACGTGAGTGATGTCTGTCTGTCAGTTTACACAGAATGCTTACCCGAGTGTTTTATTACGGACACAGGGCTGATACAAGGAAAGAGAGAGAGGGGTAGGGGAGAGAATGACAGAGAAAGAGATAGAGAGAAAGCGGGAAGAGATGCAATAACGGATATATATATATATAGAGAGAGAGAGAGAGAGAGAAAGTTAAAAAATGTTTCACGACCTGTAAACCAACAACTAATTTCACATGACAAAGGCTCAATGGTAAATATCACATTTATATAGTTGTTGCAATATAAGTTGTTATATATAAGACTTGCAATATGAAGATAACTATAGAGGTGGTAAAGCACCTATATGTCACCTATATGTCACCTATATGTCACCTATATGTGTCTTCATGTTACATCATGATCAACATAGAGAACACCTACCTGAATCACAAATTTGCTTAGTGAGCTGTGTAGCAACTCTGAAACAGAGAGAAAGACACTTACAATCACACTTACTGAATTTTCATCAAATATCCATTATTAACTAAACTGGAAAATTTCAGCAACCAAGCATTGGATATATATATTTATTTTTTTATAATTCAGAGTTTAGTGCAGTGTGCTAGTGTAGATATTAAAGAAATATTTTCTGTTAAAACAGTTCAGCTAATCAGATAATTAGTATTCCCCACATAAATACTGATTCATTCAACACCTAATTGTCCTGCTCTTGTAATCATTTGTTTGTATTCCAGCAATACATCAATATATGTCCATCCAGCCGTCTTTTTGTTTCAGTCTGTTTGTCAGTCTATCGGCCTATCCATTTGTCTATTGTTTCACATACTTGTTTGTGTGTGTACACAATCAATGCAACCCAATCCATTGAAGCGAAAAGTTTTCAAGCGAAAACGTTACATCATCATTCTTACAAACAGAGTAACTTGCAAAGTTATTAGGCCACAGAGTGCTCAATGGACGTAACAGTCCTGTACTGGTGACACACTAACATAGTCACACCTGTCCCACATGAGGACAAACGGCGATGACAGAGCAGCGACAAGCGCAACTGCCTGCCTGCGCCTACAATGGGTTACATCGGTGCAGGCGAGTGTGACAGCCTTGCATGTGCGGGAAGGACGGATCATATAAATACCCTCCTTACTCACCCTGACTAGCCTGCCAACCTTGACAGCAGTACAATCTTGTGTGCGAACTCATCACCTATGCGTCGTTTATTATGCGTGTCAATGCCAGGGATACACCACGACAAAAGAAGCATCGGCCCTTTGCATGTCACACTATGTAATTTCGTCGCGCTCCCTTACTTATACATTAAACGTTACAGCCCCTGACCTGACACCAGCCGATACCGGGGCCCGGTCTTAGAACGAAATATAGTCTTACAACCTGCTGAACCGATCTTGCAGTGCTGTGAAATATTATGGCCTTCGTGAGTAATAATGGCTTGGCAGAGAACCACGTGTAGCATTTACCTTACACATGAATTACGCAGTCGTGCAGTGAGTACATGATAACAATTTGAGATTATTCTCTACACTAGCTGTGATTTACAGTCAATTGCTTCTCTAGTTTCCAACTGTAATTAGTTAATTATGAGGGCAAGTGAGAATGGAACGAGGTTAATAGTGCATCCTATTGTATAATCCTATATTATTGTATCCTATTGTATAAGCCATGTTGTGCTGTAGCCATGGTGTCAGGCCTGTGAAGGTCAAGCAAAGGAGCATCAACTCACTCTAAAGACATTCAGGTTCTGACCACAGGTTGCATGTAGGTGAATAATGCAACAACTGAACCGTTGCTATTGTGTCTTCCGCAAGAAACCTGAGAGCTACTAGCAAAAATATCAATGGAAAACATGCTTTTTGTAACTTCCAGCACATCCTACAATGCACAGCCATTCAAATGTAAATGACTCTACTGTTGATATACTATAATGTCTCGTACGAAAATGGCACTTTCTGTGTTGCCAGCATTTCAATTCTGTCATAGTTACATAGATAACCTTCACAACCCTCACGCTTAATTCTAGGGAGGCACTTCACTCAGCAGTTCGAATGCATCTCAGATAGAATTATCACTGAATACCCTAACAATCAGACAAATTTCGTGCACTTGTTGCTTATCATATTTAAGGTGCCCTCAAATGCCTGGCTTATACCTCTGGGAAAATCTAAGCTATGTGAACAGTATACCCAGTTCCAAGTGAATGGCCCCAAATAATTATCTTGCTTTCATCCGCTCTTTCTTCTAACCAGCGGTAGATGTACATGGCATCGTCACTAATGCCCTTTTCGGTAGGTGAACCAGTTGAATCACCAAACCCTGGAATAAAATTATTGCATTATACTATACTTTCTTCATTTAAAATATTTGCACCAAATATAACTATAGTTACACATCCTTATTTACATAGTAGTAGGCCACACTGTGTATTTCCAATAAAGTTTAATAATAATAACAAGAGCAATCAGAGATAGCAAACCTCTGCCACAGCGTAACAGTCCCCCATCTTGCTGGTACACCCAATATAGAGTTTGATGACATTTTCAGAAACTTGAAAAAAAAGATCCAGGATTTTTTTAATATGAATTTTGAATGCGTCCCAAGTCTTCCCCACAAAACAAATCCTGGATCCAGATCACCACCAAAATCTAATCGATTGATTGCTGGCCCAAGACCAACCCGTCCAAAAAAATTCATGAAAATTCGTCCGTAACTTTTTGAGATATCCTGTTTACAGACAAACAACCCAACAAACAAACTAACAGGGGCTAAAACATAACCTCCTTGGAGGAGGTAATGATCATAATAATGATTCTTTATAATAAGTCAATAAAGTTTGACTTTTAGATCTATGTAGCATGATGATGATTTTTTTATTATCAGGTGCTGACCTCTATAGTCAAGAGCGATGACATGGAAATTGAGATCGGAGAGCATCTTATAGATTTGTACTCTATGGTAGCCTGCTCTGAAAGTACAAAGAAATATACATGAACTCACGTGAATGCGAAAAAGCGAGAAAGCGAAAAAGAGAGAGCGAGAGAGAGAGAGGGGGGGAGAGAGCGAATGGATACAGAGAGAAAGAGTCTCTCACACGGAGAGAGGGGGAGAGAAAGAGCGCGCGCGAGAGAGAGAGGGCGGGAGCGGACGTAGACATGGAGAGAGAGAGAGAGAGAGAGAGAGAGAGAGCGGGCGAAGAGAGAGAGAGAGAGAGAGAGAGAGAGAAGAGAGAGAGAGAGAGAGAGAGAGAGAAAGGCGGGGGAGATAGGGAAAGATGGGGGAGGATGGCGAAGGAGATAGAAAGGAATAGATAGAAGTAGCGATAGAGAATCAGGGAGAGCCAGAGAGAGAGAGGGGAAAAGATAGATAGATAGATAGAGAGAAAGATAAATGAACGATAAATGAGATATAAATGAGACAATGTGATAGCGGCTATGAGTGGGCAGTCATGCAGGAAAATGTGTGCAGACCGTCACGTGGCTCCACCTAGTGTCAGTAAACGTGAAAAAACAATGTCCATATAAAATAATAGGTAGGGGAGAGTATTGTCTGTGTATAGACAGTAGACACGAATGTTACCGGTCCATTTAAAACTCTAGTATAATGCAATGATTGCTTATCGATTCACGCTATTAATGACACTTGCTTTTACCTTGTACCAGCATTGCCATGTAAGTAGAGAATCACAGGTTGACTATCGCCCAGTAAAAGTTCACAGTAGTCCTCAGAAGGTTTAGACTCTTTGGCCAGATTCTTGGGTAAAATATGCCTAAATATATGTATAACTGGAGTAAATTGATTGTACAATTGAACCTGTGTTAGCGGTCACCTGTATAGAATCGCGACCTGTCTATAAAGAAAATTTTTGGTATTTTTCTTGAGTGGTAGTTACAGTCACACCTATATATATAGCATTGAATCAATGGAAACTAGAGCACTCGGAGAGCACAGACCTCTGTCAAGGCAGCTGAATTCTCTCAATGTAAATTTGTAAGTCTACAGCCAGCGCACCTAGCGGAAGTGAACTGAAACGTTCATGTTAACAAACCCACAAACCAACACTCAAACACACGCCGGTGAAAACATAACCCCCGCCAAGCCCCTGGCGGAGGTAATGACAAAAGTATTCTTGTGGTGTTCATAAATTCTATAAAGGTGGATTCACGCAATAACTGTCACTCAAGAAAATGACAAAATTATGCTCTATAAACAGGTATCTGTCCTAAATAGGTGAATATTAGTACAAGGTTGACTATACATTGAAACCCTCCACAATACAGACACGTGTCTATAAAACACTCTTGAGATTTCTATCGATTGGAAGTTATGATCTTGATGAATATATGTCGAGAAGCCTCAATAGGCGAATTACAAGAGTACAAGAGCACAGAGGACACTTAAAATTTCCATTCAACATGTTCAATGGAGTTACAGAGTGAAACCATCTAAGAAAGTAGATTTCAGAAACCTGTGGCTAGATGGCACTCAGTTGGTTAGCTTCTATTTCAAGAGCTATCAAGCACAGTCCACTAAATAAATAAATGATAAATATTGTATCCACTGCAAATAGTGACAGCCACCATTTAGTTTTGGAAGGAAGTTATAATTACTTACCATACTCCTAGGGTGACACCTGGCTCACTTTCTAAGTAGAAGGCACAAGCTGCTGGCAACCCATGTAACTCTGGCATGCTAAGGTCTATGAATGGTGGCCATGCAACTGCAATCACAGAGTTTTGCAATGACTTCACTGATTTAAACATACACAATGATATAACTCCTCTATTTTTACAAGAAAAAATTTCAGTATGGTAGAAAGAAATGCAGCAACAGAGAGGTGATGAACTGTAAGTATCGCACCAGCAGATGTAAAAGAAACGAAATACTGCCAACAAGATGATATAATGTTATCAGGAGTGTATAATAACAGGTTCTATTAATATACACTCTTCATGTTATCTTACTCCTGACACAATGTGTATAACATGTCTTCAATATATATAGTTTACAGTGTTTCCCCTGCATTGACATGAGCGAGGCGGGCCACCTCGCTCAAATTCTTAGCCGCCACACAGAAATTTGTCCAAAACACTGCCTCGCTGACGAAAATCTCATACAATGTGTTCAGAATAGCTTAGAATGCACCAAATTCCACCATTTTTTCAAAGAATTTCCAGGGGGCACGCCTCCGGACCTCCCTAGCTGGGCGAGCACATATGGTGCTCGCTTTGCTAGGACC
Source organism: Priapulus caudatus (assembly GCF_000485595.1). Taxonomy (NCBI): domain Eukaryota; kingdom Metazoa; phylum Priapulida; class Priapulimorpha; order Priapulimorphida; family Priapulidae; genus Priapulus; species Priapulus caudatus. Next base: position 584,390 of record NW_014577111.1, on the reverse strand, counting down.
TCGAAACGCACAAACACACCAACAAAATTACCACCTCACAGACCTTTTTGGCCAGGGGAAACACTGGTTTACATGTATTACTTGCACTGATATTTTCTTATTTCTTGCAGGACCAGAAACACTATTTATTGCAGTCTATGCTTCACATAGTGACATGAGCAATCAGATAACAATTCATTTAGTAAGTGAGCTGTCTATAATGTAATCAGGTTAAAGCATCATAAATATTTTACTCCTCCACATTTTCACATGAACTATAATAGACAGATATAAAATACACACCCATGTTCAGGAAGACAGCATGTTGGATTAGCTTCGGGAAGATGGTGATTAAAACAGGAATTCCAACGTATGTAGCAGCGAAGACGGCTACGATGGTCTTACTAACATGCCAAAACCATGACCTGAAAATTGGATGTATGTGAGCAGCAATTGGAGTATACACAATGTGTGTGGCTATACACAGCTCCCAACTTCATAAGCAAGGGCTGAAAATAGGGCAAGTCCAAAGTGTGGGACCTGCCGATTTCATGCTCGGACCTTCGCAATTTCCAAGCAGAAAGTCCGTTGGACCTATCAATAATTTACAGCACTCCACTTTCATTAAATAAAACATCATTAAACCATTGCAAATTGCAAAGAAAGAAAGCGAAAGTAGATCGATTTTTTGTCACTTTCGACATCTAGTATCATATTTAATATTCACAATGAAACATACCAAGTATAAGAGTCAAATTTACTGAAAATCTTATCGAAATTACACGTACTGATAGTGTATGCTGCAGCGTTATTTAGAAGCATGGTTGTTTATAACGGAAGTTAATGCGAATGCGCCCGTAGTTTCAGCATACCAGAGGCGTGTTCAACAGAGCGTGAGCTCAATGCGAACGCTCGATGCACGAACGCAGCGCCTCTTAAACTGACTATTGCGAGATTTTTGCTCAGAAAAACTAAATATAGCTGAATATAGTCTCACCTGACGGCGAAAATATCACTGATTACACCAACATTAAAAATACTACGATTTTCTGCAGTTATAGCATAGAAAATTGGATATGAACACATCGTAACAGCAATGCATTTTATCATGTTGCGACAATGCCTAATGGCAGAATTGGTAATCTTGTATTTGTGTCGGTGATGAATTGAAAACAAGTGCGTGCCTTCACTGTGGGTATGGCAGATAAGCGGTGGCGCCACAAGCTAATGCATACTTCCTGTTAGTTCAAGATGACAGAAAACGAATGTTTACAAAAACGATAAGTTCGAAACTGGCAGTTTTCGGTGGTTCGAAGGTTCTAAGACATTTTATTGTTATTCTAGACAATTGCTGTTACTCGAGCAATAACAGTAGGTATCATGAAAGTGGGGAAAACACTGGAAAATTCTCGCAATAATCGCTTTAAACGACACACGAGCGCTCGCTGTGCGCTGGCTTTATCCAAGATAGCGGCCCCCATGGAGGGTTACTCAGCATATTTTAATCGTGAGATTTTAATGTCTTCGAACAAGTACTGTTAAACAAATTAGCAGACGAAATTGATACGAATTGAATTTAGAAGTAAATGAATGAATAAAAAATGAAATGAAGTTGAAATAGATTGCAAATTGAAGTCAGAAATGTTAGATTCCCATTCGCCAGATTCCCCGTCGCCATCTTGTAAACAACTCGCGCGCTGCGAGAACAGCCTTTGGAGTTTGCGCGCGCTCGCTCGCGCAGTGTCGTTCAGAAGGCAAGTGCAACTTGGTACCACATACTTTACGCAGAATTATATAAGAAATCCTGTTCGAATTTGCCGCGAATTTCCCACGGAGCCATTTTGTAAATGGGAACAAAAATCCGAAAATCCATAACCGCGCTATTAGATCCCTACTAATCACAGTAGTCGCCCGTGTGATGTCACTTCGCCTTGACAGCGCCGGCGTGGCTCGTCTTGGAGTTGGGCAGGCGGATGCAACACCTCCCAGAATGCAATGCGCCACCATTACTCATGTATTGCTCCCATTTAAGAAACGGCTCCGTGGGAAATTCGCGGCAAATTCGAGCAGGATCTCTCATATAATTCTGGGTAAAGTATGTGGTACCAAGTTGCAAGACAGATATTTCGAACAAGTGACCATTCAGCTACACACAGATTCGTGGCAATTTGTTGTATATTTTTGCTGTAATGTTGCGAAAAGATTCGAGCGTTCTGGAATTTCTGTGCGGATGCTTTCTTACCTTCTCTATCCTACTGTGTATTTGTGCACAATGGCGTGCGCGCTATAGGAATGTGTGTTGCAGCGGTGTATTGGACGGTATTGAAGTGAAGTTATTAAGTAAAATCAAACCTATCGAATACTGCCTAGGTCTAGTACTGACAGTGAGGCTACTCAACGCATCATTTTATTATTGAACGGCGCCAAGTACGGGGCGCCATGCAGGACGGCATTTTTGTAACCTATAGCAAACTTGAGCAAACTGAGTTTTTGTGAAGCCACAAAACTCAATCTGTAATGCCTGTCCCATCAAACCCAATTTTGTGAACACAGGGAAACTCAATTCTGTCAAACTGTTCAACTAAAACTCATTTTTCTGTACAACACAAAAACTCAATTTGTAAACACAAAACTCAATTCTGTGAACCGGTTCCACAAGAACTCAATTCTGATCGAGCCGAGTCCAACAAAACTCAATTTGTTGGCCCAAAATATGGCACACGCATGTACAAGGGTACATTGGTCTTCTGAACAATGGTAGCCCTTCTTACATGCGTGTGCCATATTTTGGGCAAGCAAAATCGAGTTTTGTGGAACCGGTTCGACAGAATTGAGTTTGTGTTTAACACAAATTGAGTTGTGGCAACCGGTTCGAGCAGAATTGAGTTTGTGGAAGCAGGATATGACACGAATGTGAGTTTGTGTTCACAAAATTGAGTTTTTTGTGTCGAACGCGAATTGAACAAGAATTGAAGTTGTGTTTACAAAATTGAGTTTTTGTGGTACATTGGGATGACAGAATTGAGTTTGTGTTCACAAAATTTGAGTTTTTGTGAGACAGAAATTGAGTTTTGTTAAATCAAAATTGACGCCCCTGTCCTGCATCGCGCCACCCCGTACAGAACAGTGCATGTCCGACCGCCTTGCGGCAGTTAAATGAAAGCGGGCTTATAGTACTAGAGTAGAAGCTATTTGTGGCTAGGGAGGGTCTAGTGTCCCCCCAGGGTACTACCGGAAACGTATCCCTGGTAGCCAGAGCATTAGATATCAATAATGTAACGCCAAAACCCAAGAGGATTAGATACCCCCTATCCTCTGGGTTACATTAATTATATCTATCCATGATGCATAAAATCAATCTGTGACTTTATATGCTCTTGCTGGTACTATCTAAATATTAAATATGACGGACTCGTACTGCCGCTTTACTCCCACTACGCCTTACCACAGGCACAGTCGCCTACGCCTACACATCCCTAACCTCTAACGCTTAACCGCTCACCATATCTAGATTAGTTACCAAGCAGGCTCTGAATAACGCGACGGCACCGAAGCAATTGCCGTCGGTGCCACCTATGCAATTGCCTGTACTGGGGCCCGCCCTGAAAATCCAACCCGAAGCGACGGCAGTCACTGCTGCCTCCCCTTTTGTGTAATTGCCCGTCGGTTGCCCTTTAATCTACTGCCCTAGTTTCCGTTTTAGTCAAATCAACCATAAACACGTGCGCTGTGCGTGCCGTAGTTGCAATGATGAGGGCTAAAAACCGATAGTCGCCAGGAGGGAATAATAACAGCAATCGGATAATTATTCGCACTCCTGATATCCGGGCCATTGTAAAGATTTCTTGTTAGTGTAACTTCCATCTAGCAGAGGTGGGTTTAAAAACAGGGGGGGGTTCGCGGTGTTTACGGTGTAAAGCTTAACATGGGGGCATATTAAATGTTTTGTACATTAAAAAAGCAAGATGATGTTGATGTAACTAATTTGTTATGAGTTTTTCCTTTATTTTACAAGTGCCTTGGTGCCGCTTCTCAAATATTGAGAGTTGCCCTTGTGCCTTTTGCTTATTTTAGAGAAAAATTCAAGCGATTTTCGTCACATGCCTAAAAAAATTGCCTTGCCCTTCTCGTCGCTTAATTCGAGCCCTGTACCAAGGGTACGTTCCGGCAGTACCCGGCGGGCATAGACCCTGTAATAGCCTACGGGCGCGGTAGACCGAATAATTCCTGTCACATAATAACCTTTTTTATATTTTGGTGAGGGTTATCATTGGGTCTATAACGCCTCACCAAAATATAAAAACGGTTATATGGAGCAGAATTTATTCGGTCTAATGTGGCCGCAGACAGG